>NC_137514.1:11860000-12067500 GCF_041902795.1 Electrophorus electricus | reverse complement strand
AGAAGAGCCATACATTCATCCTTTATCGTTATTTAAGGAGTACAGATTACTCAAGTTGTTAAAAAATCCCAGCTGTCAGTCCGCTTTGTTGGTGTAGCATGCTAGTCTGCAAACATCACCTTAGGAGAAGTTTGGAATGTGGTCATGGTGGGTGATGGTGTTAGCAAAGTTTACAGTAGGCTACTGTCAGGCAAAGCATCAGGCAATCCTAGTGTTTTTCAGGCACACCTGACGTTGTCACGGCAAGAGCTCTTTGTATCTGCAGGACCTCCTCCTGGGACGTCCGTGAGGTGTGACCTGGCCTGTTAAATCATGAGCTCTGGGTCCTGGAGCATTGGTCTGTCTGCTGTGTCACTCTTTTTCCTTTTTTTATCCCAAGCGAGTGGACATGTGCGCAGGTGCGTGTGCAGGCACGTGTGTGAGAGGCATGCTGCTCCTAAAAATGGGAGTGAAAGTGTGCCTCATTCATGAAACATTCATCACCTCCTTGGAGAAAATTTTGCACTGTTCCTCATGTGGGGCACACAATCGTGGAGTCGGAAAAATGGGAGCCACTTTGCCGATTTAGTGATGCTCGGCACAGGGCTTGTTTTTTTCTCATTCCCCACATCTCTTCCTTTCTCCTTCGTTTCCTGTTCTAAAATGGAAAGCCTGGATAATCTCAGCTTCCTGAAAAATTTCTCAGCCTGTTTTGAATGCAAAGGCTAAGCTTTCCAGTCCAGTGGCTGTTCTACCAAGCAATAAAGAGTTCTTGGTACAAATTTTGAGAAATTTGTAAAGCTTTTTAGATAAATTTCAGTTGAATTGCACTGAAAGGTCAGTACTACTGTTCTAAGCTGTGTGTCTGGTAAGTAGACTGTATATAAGTTTTAATTTAACTATAAGCCTTTATCATTCCATGTATGTATTACATACTGTACAGTACAGCCTATCAGTAATTGAACAATGACACAATGATTTTATTATTTAGAGTGGCTCCAGACATCAGTCCAGGCATCACAAGACTTTACTACAAATCTGGCTTTACTGAACATTTGCCCTAGCAATGAACCTCTCCAGGTATTCGCTATGAATAATTCTCTATGCTTGGTGTGTAGTTTGCATTTAATGATGTATTGTAACCATCTAATACAACATTCCCTTTCTGAGATAAAAAAAAAACAACCTCCTTCTCCTTGAGCTAGCATTTCTTTTCAATTTGAAGTCCATACATTTTACATTTTAATACATTACATTTGCATTTAATTTCCAAATAGGTATTTTCTTTATAGCTCTGTCTTACTTTATTTTCTTTTTTTGTAACTATTGAAAGGCTAGAGAAGACTTTGGGGATTTTACTGCCTGAATGGGTTGGTCAGTGTCCACTGAAGAACCTGCTACTAATTGAACAAGTCTCCCAGGAGCTTTGGCTGCTGTCTTTTCGGATACTTTTTCCCCCCTTCAGATGGTGACTAAAGACTGTAGGATGGGGTCCTTGTGTAAAAAGGCGCTGGGGTAAAGGTTAGACAAACCATCAGGCAAACCCGGGCATTTTGAGGTCCACCTGACCTTGTCACTAGAAGAGCTCTGAGTTTCTGTGGGATTCCTCTTAGGGTCTTTATAAGGTTTGACCAGTGTTGTTTGTTTACTTGCTCTATGGCTTCTGTTAAAGTGGCCTGAGTTTCCTGTGTTGCGTTTTACATTTAAGATTTTGGACGTTTGTTGTGGTCTGGCCGGGAATCAACAGGGAGGAGTGACAGGAGCGAGAATGTGAACCTTCCTGCATGGAATTATCTCAGCAGGGTGGGGACCTTTTGCTGGAAGGGCTGAACAATGACCCATCAGTCAAAGGTATCACTCCTCTGCTTTTCCCAGAATGCATTTCAACAATAACTGCATGATCACTGCGTGATCAGCTTCTCTGAGGATTTGTGGGCACTGTGGACTGGAAGTCACATGCTGGATGATTGGTTCAGCTAAGAATTTCCTGAAGCTTACTGAGGAGAACTGCTGGTCGTTATCCACCTAGACAACCACAGAAATCCCAACGCTATTTAATGAAAGAGCCGCAAGCCACTTTATTAGTAGCACTATCTCGTTCTTACAGACACGGTTAAAGACTATAGGTCATCTGCTGCCATGCACAATTTCAGCAGTGATCATTTTTATATCACTGTTGGCTGGATATGTTTGGATATCAGCCACTTTCGACCCAGCAGTGACAGAGATGAATGTAAAAAATCCTAGCAGTGACACAGATGTATGTAAAAATCCCAGCACTGACACAGATGTGTGTATAACCCCTGGCAGTGACACTGATGTGTGTAAAAAAATAGCATAATTGATACAGATGTATATAAAATATACCATCACTGATACAGAGGTGTGTAAAAAAATCCCAGCAGTGACACATATGTGTCACCCCAGAAGTGACATTGATGTGTGTAAAACCTCAAAAGTGTTACAGATGTGTGTAAAAAACAGCATTGACAGGGACGACAGAGATGTGTGTAAAAACTCCAGTCTGTATTTGATTACATATACACTGCGTAAAATATATGTAAAATATATATAGTATTGACTTGTAAGTTTAACTATTTCTAATATAGGTGTTCCTAATAAAATGACAGGTAAGCATAGATTTGAGGTGTTGTTCAGTGTCCACATCTTAAGAAGCAGACTGGAGCCTTGCAACAGTGGAAAATCGTGTAGATTAGTCTGCTGCTACAAAACATATCAGAATGGCAGCCAAGTCTCATCGCCCTCCTGATACTTTTGTGTTTATTTCTGCTTTCTCCCTGTGCCAGGCTTGTTAGACTTCATCACTTCATGCAAACGCAGGTTGGTTTCCTATTTTAGCATCCTGCTTTCTATGTCCTCTGCTGGAGATGTTTTCTGGCCTACTATGTATGTTGCAGGGGAACGTCAGCAATTGCGTCCACAGATGCATGAATTGTGAGGTAGGCTCATCTAGGGATTCTGGGGCCTAGGAATACAACAAATGGCTTGTGATCCGTTTTTATGTGCAATGTGATGCTAACGGGGATGTCTAAGAACCATTCACATGTCCGAGTCGTAGGGAGAGCCTTTACTTCCAGTTTGGTCAGTACCTAGTTTTAGAACATCACTCACCCACTCCCTCACTGATTCACTCACTCACTCACTTACTCACTCACATACATACATATATGCATTCGGGCTGGCAGGCTGATGATACATCAAATATTTGTCATGGGACAAGCTAAAACCAGTGGGTTAACTTTTAAAAGAATTGTAAGAAATGCCCACATAAATGAAATAAACATAATTGGGTTAAAATTACATTAGCTTGTAGCCAAATTGGTTCATTCTCTGTAGGTGGGTTCTAAGATGGCTAATTAACTTGTTAGCTACTATTTTCTAGTAACTGTCATTGGCACTGCAATGTTGCATCCTAAAAGCTATGCCATGATCACTGTAACTACAAACTGGGAAAAACAAATCAATAATGCACACTTGATATTTGAGTATGTAAACAGGACTCGCAAGATTGTCCTTATTTCAGAGTTACATGGGTTTAGATTTCAACAAACTTTTTGTGTTTTCTACGGGCTACTATTTATATCTCCTTGATAAATATTTATATCTCCTTGATAAAACATATTGTTCAAACACATTGTTCAAAGGATCAAAAGTTTCTCAAAAATAATAAAATTAAAGCCTGATGAAATTTAAGACATGGCTGCAACTATTTGCAACTTAGAACTCTTTGCAATGAAAATGTTCTAAAACTAGAGAACATTGTTTTCATGGAAAACAATAAATCAAAACTCAGAAGACTGTTTCAGCATGTGGGGAAACATAGCTGCCTCACCACATTAGTAACTAATGAACTCTTTTGTTAGTTAACTGTGAGATATGTACGCTATCATGAAAAGTTGTGTGATGTAAACACATAGAGCACAGAGATCTGTTTTTGGGTGGTATTGGTTTTAAAGCTGGTATCATAAGCAGGAATGTTTCTCCTATGCTCATATGTCCTACCTCTACCACACTGGTGCTCAACATGGTCCATCTTTATTAGAAAATAACAGCTGGCTTGCCTGCCTGCCTTTGCAAAACAAACAAACAAACAAACTAACTAACTAACTAACTAACTAACTTTCTAAATAAATAAATAGAATTTATTGTTGAGCTTGCTTGCAAACTGCTGTATTCAAGATAGCGATTTGAAATGGAAAGCAAGGATTTACTTTTCATTATGAAGATAGCTATTGTGATAGATAGCAATTATGACAATTAGAAATGCACCATTCACTTGCTTTAAAGGAGGAAGATGCAGAATCTTTTTTTTTTCTTAGTAATGCACCAAACTTGAGACAAGAAAAACAAAAGCATACCAGAGATCAGACTGGACTACATTACAAGATAAAGTAAGCAATGTTTGGGGTAAGGTAAATGGCTCATCTTAAATATTTGACAGGCACTTTCCAGTTTCCAATGTGAACACAAGTTTTGTTACTACATGGTGTAGAGTTTGGTGGTGTGTGCACAGTCAGGACGCCTGGCACACAACACTATTGACATTGAAACCCTGATGCTCTTCAAAAAGTTGGATAACAAGTTGACCTAATCTATCCTCTGTCAAGCCCAGACGTGTTGCGCTCAATGGTAATGTTATAAAACTCATAAAACTCAGCATTTTCTACTTGACATACAGAATCCCAATAGACAGCTTGCCAGGGCCAGAGACAGGGCTATTTACACTGCTGCAACTTTTCTCTGCAACTCTTTAAAATCTTTGATATAAAATGGCCATTGGCCTCTACTGAACTCGAACTCCTTCAACTGTAAAACACTCGGTATGTCAGCCTAGATGAAGATGGAATCACATGATTGAATAAATAATGATTTGGTTATGACATAAGATAATGTCTTAGTGTTTATTGTTTTATTGTCTTCTCTGTGAATGCACAATAGTAAAAAAAAAAAAAATACTATAAACGCATATTGATTTTCTTTGCTTGAGGGATAGAAACATGTAAAGCTAGCTAACAAAAGCTAAGATTGGCAAGGTGGTAACCTCATAAAGCACCAGATGGCTTAACAGAGCAACATGCCTTGTATTTGAGATGTGTGACATTTCATTGAGTATTGAGCAATCCTTACCTAGTGAATATTAGTGAATCCATACATAGAGAATATTATCAGGGAAATACATTAATGATGAACAAATTCAGTGTTTTATAAAACAATTCTAGATTGCTTTTTCATACCCTGACACAACTTGGCCATCACTACTGCTTTTTCATCACATTTTCTAAGTCATTGCTTAGCTTCACTCATTAAACAAGCAAGAGGTTGGTTTATAGATTTAAAGATGACACTTGAATGAGCATGAAAGGTAAAAACATGAACACGGCATGTCTTGTCAAAACATCTCTTGTGCGTATGGTGTCTGTCCATCTTAATTTGAGTCACATAAAAAATTATATATTTCTTGATGTCTGGTTTTGTTTTGCCTTAAAGTATTGTACGGGCTAATCAAAACACGGATATATGAGCTAAACATGCCTTAATGATGTGTTGCCATTCAGACTTTTTCCAGATCTGTTTCCAAACTGCCAGCAAGAATAAAAGGCAATTTTTTGCCAAGACAGCATGAATTGATGGGTTTTTGCCAAGAGACAGCATGAGTTGAAATTTGATAATGTGAAAAAATGTGAGACCTAGATCACTTTCCTGTGAGAACTATGAGCACATATCTGTGGTGCCTACAAGTTAAAGACCATGACCACTGGAACTTCAGAAACATGTAACCTTTTTAAGCACCACTGAAAATGTTAGTTAAAATGAAAATGTTAGAACATTTCATGATGATATGACCAACAGAAATTTTTATTTTTATTTTATTCAAAATTACAGTGAAATCTCGTAGGTTCACTGGAAGATTATTTTTTTTTCTCAATCTTTTTCCTCATTTTTTTTCAATAAAGTTCAGCAATGAAGCAATGAAGGCTAATATAAAAATATAGATAGAATGTTTTTTTTATAAGATTGCAAAACAGAATGAAAATTATCCCACTCAAATGGTATACAAAGTATATTAGGTATGAGCCAAGATAGGCCTACAAAAAAACTGTTCTTTTCATGTGGTATAGCCCATATACACATTTATATGGCCATATTTATTCATATTTACAGAGCCTTAGAAAAGTCTTCCCACCCCTTAAAGGCCTTCAGATTCAGATGGATTACAAATGACATTTTGATGTTTTGTGCACAGCTAATTAATTTAAAGGGATATTGGTTTTATGTAAGAAATGTTTTTGTAAACCAAAAATACTGTTTGCATAATTATTTGCATAACTATTGCATAACTCCTGTGCTGTGCAAGTTCGACATTTACACAGCTAAGAGGTGTTGACCTGACGACAACATGATTGTCTTACAATCTACGTATATCTGGGAAACATCATAAAAGGGTACCTTTTCTGGGAAAAAAATACCACCTTAATTAATGTACTATTGATCAGACTGTGATTTTGAAGCTGAGAAAATGAAGAACAAAGAGCATTTTAAAAAAAGTTAAAAAGATGCAAAAGATAGGGGAAGACTACACAATAATATTCGAGTGTTCAAAAGTCCCACTGAGCACTGCTGGATCAACTGTGAGGAAATGGAAGCTGCATCATACCACCCAGGCAATGTCTAGACAAGACCGTCCCTCAAAACAGCATCAGAGCAGGAAGGGATCTGTGAGGGGTAACTTCAGAGAGACCACTCGCTTTGAAGGAGCTACAGAATTCAGTGGTTGAGACCAGTCAACAACATTAAGAGCTCTGCATACAATTGGTTTGCAGCTAGAAATAAGCCATTACTGACTGAAAACAACTCATCAAAGCACATTTGGAAGGCTCCTGAAAGTATCAGAGTGACACAGCTAAAATGTGGGATATGGTTTGTGGTTATGTAGCCCATGTTTACGAATTGGAAGGCTAGCAATTATTTTATAAATTGTATCTCTTTTCTATTTTTCAGAACTTGTTTTCCTTATATGTGAATTCAGACATGCTCTGCCTACTTAGAGAAATAGCCAACTGTGGACCCTATGAAGAGATCTGGTGTTGTAACACCCTCAATGGTATTAATTACATGTGCATACCTGCACTCTACAGCTTTATGAAGGGACGGCTTGCATGTCTCACTCAAAATATGGATGGTGCATTAATTTTGGTAACTATCCTTTGGAATGAGCATGTCTAATTTCTTAAAACATGTTGCATTAGGACTCTAGTTGTGCTGGAGGATTGCTGGACACAGCATCGGTCCTGAACTGTGTTGGAAGAGAGAATTCAGCACTGGTGCTGGATAAGTTCTAGTCAAGCTTCCTTTGAAGCACACATTGCGCAACAGCAAAACTGATCCTTGAAGGAAAAAGGAGCAAACAAAACCAGAAAAGAAAACACAGAACTACACTACATTTATCACTCTATTTATTTTTACTGCGACTGAGTTATGTTCCAGTCATTTTTATCCTACTATTCATTTGGCATGGCCATTCAAGAATTGTGCATAATGAGAGTATGCACTATACTGACTTTGCAACGGAGGCTGAAGGCGGCAACCCTACCCAAGACTTGAACCCGTGTCTGATAGGAGGTACACATGAGCTCTGACCAGCTATATAGGCAAATGTAAAGGGTCACTGGATGCTGATGTTAGGACCCTATTATACTGGATCAAGAGACTGAGGCTGAAAGGACAAAACATAAAGAGAACACACGGAGATGCAAAAACTGCAGTAGGATTAACTGCTTTTTAATCATTAAATATTGGTAACAGAAAAATCGCAAAAACATGAGCATAGCGTCAGGGTGGGCATAAGACAATATAACAAATAAAACCCTAAACCACCATAAAAACTAATTTCCCTAAACAAAAAGAAAAACAAAAGAAAGGTACAACATAACTTCCCTTAGTCCCTAAGAACAGAACAGGAGAAAAGGGCAAAAGAACACAGCACCCACGCCTACAGCGCCAAATAAAGAAAATAGAAATACATGAATAATGATAATACACTCACACTCCTAGGCACCTTACTGCACAAACAATTATTTCTGTGAAACCAGTACTTCTCATAGTGCTCTAGATAAAGCCTAAGCCTAACTTCTCAAAACTTCTAACAAAGTGATCGAATGTCTCTTAAGGCCCTATTAAAAGAACCTGTCACACAATCTCATGAGGTTCAGTACATTCTCATAAGGCACTACTATAAGAACCTACTACAGAGTATGCAATACAAACTCACAGGGTCCTATTGAAGAACCTACTACGGAATATACAGTACAATCTCATAAGGCCCTATTAAAAGAACCTATTACAGAGTATTTGGTACCATCTCATAAGGCGCTATTAAAAGAACCGATTACAGAGTATTTGGTACCATCTCATAAGACGCTATTAAAAGAACCTATTACAGAGTATTTGGTACCATCTCATAAGGCGCTATTAAAAGAACCTATTACAGAGTATTTGGTACCATCTCATAAGGCGCTATTAAAAGAACCTATTACAGAGTATTTGGTACCATCTCATAAGGCGCTATTAAAAGAACCTATTACAGAGTATTTGGTACCATCTCATAAGGCCCTATTAAAAGAACCTATTACAGAGTATTTGGTACCATCTCATAAGGCCCTATTAAAAGAACCTATTACAAGACCTGCGTCTACTGTGATCACATGGAGTCTACTGGTCAAGACACCATGGGGTATGAGTATGATATGAATATTTAAGTAATGCATTTGTATGTGCTCTGCACCACAGACCATGACATCCACTGTCCTGGCTGAGGGCCTGAATATACTGCAAGATGAAGATCCTCCTCATTGTTTGTGTTGCCCTTCAGAGACTGTAATTGCTTCCCTGATGGCAGTAGAGAGAAGAGTCCACTGTTGGGATGACTGAGTCCTTCACTGTCCTCCAGCACCCCTTGCTGTAGATAGACTGTAGGTCAGGGATCTTAACCCAGATGATGTACTCAGCACCACTCTCTGGAGGGCCCACCTATGCTATTTGGTGCTGTCCCCAAACCAGGCCGGGATTCCTGCTTTTAATGGTTCAGGTGTGCTAGTTCCTCAGCACCTCTCCTGTTTCCTGCATAAATCCACTATCAGCTCTTTAGTTTTACTGACATTCAGGAGGAGGATAATCTCCTGGCACCAGGTGTTTGATCGACCTCCAGGTCTCCAGATCTCCTCCTTCTTGTCTGTCATGATTCCAGCAGGAACAAGGCAAGAGGCAGAATGAAAATGCAGGAGGCAGTTTATTAAATGAGGGAACTGGCCTGGCACGAGGTGTGGGGATGGGCTGGCATGCGGCGTGGGGACCGGCAGAACAGTGGCCGCGGTTGGCAGATCCTGACTTGCATCTATCCCAAACAACAGGCCAGGAAGGACCAGGGGACCAACTTCTTCGGTCAACTGCAGGTCCAGGAGGCCCGCAGATGCGGGTATGCCGACCAGCGGTGCTGCAGGGAGGTCCAGGGGTGCAGCTTCGCCAGTCAGTGACGGGTCCGGGTGGTCAGTTACAGGAACAGATTTAACACAGGAAACAGGAACAGGTTGAGTGACATCTTGGGCAGCGAGAACAGGCCGGGCACAGGAACAGGTCTGGTGGCATCCATTATGCCGGGAACAGGAACAGGACAGGCAGCGTCTCTCACGCCAGGGACTAGAACTGGACCAGGACAGGTGGTGTCTCTCACGCCAGGGACTGCAACTGGACTAGGACGGGTGGCATCTCTCATGCCGGGGACAGGATCTAATTATCAACTGGAGAAAACCTTCGACTGTCCTTGCCTCCTGAGCATGGTGCTGGAGTATTATTTCTGCCCACTCGAGTGCTTTACCCCAGAGAAATGTTTTCATAAACAATACCTTCACCAACTCTGGGGGATTAGGGCAGGTCAGGTTCCCGAAGGTATAGGTGGCACTGCATAACGAATGTTCCAACAGACCTACCCTCCCCATTACATTCACTAGGAGTTGCCATAAGTGAGGGTAGAGCCAAAGGTGTCCCCTCTCTAAGCATAGAGAGCAGAGCCTTGATGTAATCCATGTCTCCTTCTGGGAGCAAACCATTGTGCGAAGGTGGCAATGCAATTCCGAATTAACGTGGCCATCCTGCTGCATTCTCATTAGAGGTCAGTTATTCTGTCACAGTTCCAGCAGGAACGAGGCAAGAGGCAGAAGGCAAATGCAAGAGGCAGTTTATTAAATGAGGGAAATACAAACACAAAGGGCAAAACAAATAGAGGCAAAGGGGTAACACTGAGGGTAAAATAATACACGACCAGCATAAACGGCGATGGCGATGGCAATGGCAATGGCAGTACAACAAGCATAATATGAATCTGACACAAGGAATATAACTTACCACAATAACCAACAAACTAGAAGACAAAACACAGGGCTTAAATCAAGGATCAAGGATTAATCAGACACAGGTGAACATAACAGGAACAACCAAAACACGGACTGGAACTGAGGAACAGATGAGGGGCAGAAAAAACAAAACCAAGGAACAGAACAAGGAAGTAAAGGAAAACAGACATGACAGGGAAATATTTAAAACAGGGATGCTAGGAGGGTGGCCAATCGTTACATTGTCATTGTCAGAGATCAGGCCCAACACAACAGATTCATCAGTAAATTAAAGCTTGAAGGGGGATTATAATTTTAAATGCTGAGCTGTGATCACCAAATAGCATTGTAACATAATTTCCCCTCTGTGTGTCCAGATGGGATACCACTATGTGTAACGTGTAGGGTGGCACAGTCTACCAAGCCATTGGTATGGCATGTGAGCTATAATGGGTCCAGCATGTCTGGTGATGAGGAGATGATGAAAGCACTTCATCACAACTGAGGTCAGGGCTACTGGGTGATAGTCTTTGAGGCAGGTGGGGTTGGGGTGTCTTTGGAACAGGAACTTGCCCCAGAACAGACAGAACAGATTGTAAAGGAAAAGAGGACTGGATATATTGTGTGCACTACAGATAGATGGATAAGACTTTGAGGCTTTTCCCTGATTGTCAGGAAATGTTCCGAAGCCTGACTCATGAAAACAGTCAAAAAATCTAAAATATCTCGTAATTTGAAAATGTTATGACAAACTCTAAATCCTTCATTAAGATTCTTCAGATTGTAGTCTGATATGAACAAATATAAATCTAACAAAACTGTTATCATTTTTAACTTATCACCAGATAAATATTCAGATAAATTATCATGTTTTTATCTGACAATTTCAAATACTGATTCTCAGTGATATAAAATAGCATTTAACTGTTTGTAATATGCTTGGCATTGCCAGATACAAATGACTTATGCAGCACAAGAGGATTTGACATTCAAGTGATCACTGTTTAGTCAAATGAAGAACGTGTGTGGGATCAGTTGAAAGTGCTTGTGTGGCTTTAGATTGACAGTGCTTTTGCAACTGATTGTGGGAGAAGAGGAAAGGGGAAGGTGTTTATTGTTTTTCTTTATTCACGAATAACAGTGGTTTCACTGTGTTGGTGCTCAGTCTGCTTCTCTGCTTTCAAACAACTTCACCTGCCTTGGAGAACACCCTCTCCCAAGGGACAGAGGATGCTGCGGTGCATAAAAACTATAGTGCTCTCTGATAAAGGTGGGAGAATAGATGGTTCTGTTTTTTAGTAATCCAGAGGATCTTCTTGGCAAGTATGTTTCTGCCAGATATCCGTCAGCCTCGACTGTTGCATCAGATGTGGCACGTTGGGGCTCTTTCTGCTCTGTTCCTCAGTGCTGTCCAGGGGGAGCCACAGGTTTCCACCTACGATATTTCAAAGGCAAAATTTGAATGACTCACTGTGTTTCATAAAAAAAGAAATGCCATCCCGTGTACTACTGAATGTGGGCGTCTGGATGCTTTTGAAACATTGAATTTCAGTCGACATACACACTGAATTAATAAATCATAATCCAGTAACTAGTTAAGAACTATTAACAAATGCTGCTTGGAAAATTAAAGACAAACTAATAAATAAATAAACACACACATACACACACACACACACACACACACACACACACACACACACACACACACACACACACACACACACCTGCTAGAGCTAGTTGCAAATTGTTAGGTTGAGGTTGATGGTTCATTTGTCAGTGCACCAGCTGTTGATTGAGTACCATGTTGGGCCCTAATAACAGTGCCACATTCTGCTTTTAGGCACCTATCAGCCTCATGGAGTTTGCTTTAGCTGAGGAACCCAGTGGTTTTAAATCTTGGGTCCAGCAACGTTGCATGGTTATCACACTTCAGGATTGCAAACTGCATAGTTGTTCCTTGACAAATCTGATCGGGTTTTCTGCTGTTTTTCAGTGTTCTGTGTTCAACCTGTTAAATTCAAAATGTTTCATTCTCACATGCAACATGCGGGCCTTATTTCTTTGTCAGTAAAGGAAAACATGACAGACACTGTCCCCAAAAACATTGTTTTGTAGCTTTTATATGAATAAATATACACACCTCAGATGTTCCCCTTGTAAAGAATGATGTAACATTTTTCTCAAGAAAAAGAACTTTGGAACCGTTTGAACATTCTTTTCATCAAACAGCTCCACTGTGGCCTGTCAGAGTTGAGAGAGAGTGAGCACACAGAAACTCCTCTATGGCCTCAAACTCCTGAGGGTGGTGAGGGTTGATGTCTGTTTTAGAGGAGCCAAGGAAGCTCCAGGGGTAAAACACAGGCTTGGGTGCTGTTCCAGCAGGGTTCTACTTAACTGACCAATGTGAGAACAGGTCTGTCCTGCTCTCCTGCTGCACTTGAGTAAGTTTTCCTTTGACAGAGGTGCTAGATTTTTTTATTTGTATTTTTTTAGACTGGATGTCACAGAGGGGAGGAACCTAATCAAATTATTTTTTTTCTAACATAAGATGCCAAACAAAGTTTCTGCACAACTATTCATATTTGGAGCAGCTTCTGTGATCAAGCATGTTACTTTATTCTTAAGAGCCATCTCCTCCATAAGCTGTTTTTGAACCACTGCAATATATTCTGCTGTGTGATTGTTTTCCTCCACTCCAAACAAAACTGTGCCAAGCCAGTCATTTTCATCTATGTAATGGTAGGCCACAGCAAGATATGCATTCATATTCATGGTGGCTACTTATCCGCCATTAGGGACACTACCACCACTATCTTCATCTTGGCATGTAACATTCTCCTTGGTCTCCTCCTACTCTGAGGCCATCATTACCTTTAAAGCTTAAGGACAGGAACCATATTGCTTAGTTGTTGAATTCCCTGCATGATAAAAGTTGCAGAAACAAAGTTGTCCAATGTAAGTTATTCAAGTTAACGCTGCTTTATTCATACATGCATCCATGCCTGTCTGGTTGGAAGTATGTATGCAAAATCCAGACAGGTTTACATCTGCTTTGTGTAGAAATGTTTTAACCGGGACTTAAGTGATGACACCAACACAGCTTGACTTGAGGGGGCTTTTATTTTATCCACCTGCATAAAGAGCACACGGCAGAAACAGAGAGAGGCTTCTCTCTCAGCTGTATCTTCTCTTATAATGGCATTTTTCAAAGAGGACAATCTTACCGATAATTTATCAATTACCAATACGAAAAAAATTAATTTGAAACAAAATGACAATAAAAATCAGGTAATATGAATTACATGCTCACCATTTACTTAAAAGTATGCCACTGATATGCATTTAACAAAGCTACATAAAGAGCACACAAGGCAAAAACAGAGGCTTCTCTTTCAGCTGCATCTGTTAAACACTGCACACTCTTCATTACACAGGAGATACATTACAAAAAATAATAAAACCAAACTAAACTCTAAAAATGAAAGTTTCAGGACTTATCTACAAACGTTGGAATGCATTAAAGTTGAAATGTTCTGGGAACAACTAGCATCTATCTCTCACTTCATAATTAGCATTAAGATTAACATTCCGCTTTAATGTAACCTGTGCCCAACAATGAATAGGAAAAAAGGTTGTTAAGAATATAAAACAATGTTAGTTGCACAAAGCCACAAACAAAACATTATAAAATGTTTACGTGACTGAATGGACTGGGATTATGTCATAAATGAGAACATGTGATACATATTTTGAGCTAAATATGTGGCGCTGCACCAGCACCTACATCCTGTTATAACAGTGTTTTTCAAAGAGGACGTTCAGTGCGATCGCAGTTCTCTTTCACGCCGCTCACGTGACGGCTACTAAAACTCCGCCCACTTCTAATTTACAATAATCCCGTCCTTCTGTCCTCAATGGCTTGCTCCAAACCCCCCCCCCCCCCCCCCCAAAAAAAACCTGCTCCTACTCATTTCAAAATAAAAACCCTGACGGTCATAATCTAGTGTGATAACTACTACACTGCTACACCAGCACATGAATGACCTCCATAAACCCCTCACCTTCCACCAGAGAAAAGGGTTGTCAGTCTTTAATGATGCTGCTTTCTGGTACCTATAAGAGAAAATGTTATGTTGTAGGTAGATGACATTATTACATCAATTATTATGCATCAAAATCACTTTAAAGGAAAGAAAATGAATAATGCTTATAAAATGAGATCGGCTAGAGTATTACATTATCAGAATTCACAGGCTGTGCATTAACAGGCAAAATTCTTTAATGCCTGAGCAAGGATGTTGTGTTACACAAGCTTCTTATGGCATGGCAAGCATTTCACCTTTAAATATAAAAATAGGAAAAATTATACGTATTGCTAAATATGTGATGGTAACCTGGATCAATTCTTCTGCTATGGAACCCAGGCAGCAAAACCAGCTTTGTCTCTTGGAGAGAAAATGTGACTTGATACAAGAGCAGACCCCTTGCACTGCAAAATGACTGCTGTCCCTGATTCAGAACCTGCTTCTGATGTTGATGCTGTGTTCTTTGGTGGTGCAGCTGTGGTCTAGATTCTGAATCCTTGTACAGAAAAGACCTTCTAGGACTATGCAGAAATTGTCTTTGTGCCATGTGCAAGATCTCAGCTTGAGAAAATGAGCTGTCTAGATATTATTATTATGTCTACATTCCAGACAGTATGAAAGGCACCATCCAACAGAAAAGAGAGAAGGGAATCAAGGGATGGGTGATTCCAACCACAGCAAAGCGCTAGAAGACTCCCTGTGTGTTGATGAGAATAGAAATGTTTGGATTCCTCTACTAGCAAGTGCCTTCCCACCTCTAGATGATGGAAAAGAAGTCTACACTTGTGGAAACTCATGGGAAGATGGTGTTCCGCTCTCCCGCTCAGCGTGATGTGACAAATCTCACTCCACATTCTCATGAGGAAGCAGACACACTCTTGCCTCTGCATGTGACAGATGCTGTTCTGAAGGGTTGCAAAAATATGACTGTTCATACTTTAGACACTGACACTGTTGTCCTGGCTGTGGCCATGTGTAGGAAGATCAGGCCAGAGGAAATGTAGCTTGCTCTTGGTACAGGCACCAACTTCAGATACAAGGGGGTTCATGAAGTGGCCAAAAAGCTGGATCCAAGTACCTGTACCTGTCTTTCATTGTACCATGTGCTTACAGAACTTGCCAATCTCAGCATTTGCTGTGAGAGGAAAGAAAACTGTATGGAAGACTTGAAAGACTTGAAGTGATTGACGCCTGTCTGGGGGTGGGGTTCCTTATTTCTTCTTGCTTTGATTTATTCAGACACAGTCTATGCAATCTGTAAAAACAGAGTGTAAAAACAAACATATTTGATGGATACTGTTTATCCCTGCAAAAATAAAAACTAAAAAAAAAATGGAGAAAATGTTTTTGAAAGCCTGAAACGTTTTTGTTTAGAATTAGGTTTAGGGCTTCTGTCATTGGAGTCAGTACGTTTTAGTGTTTGTTTTAGTGTTTGTTTTAGAGTTCGTTCCATTTTTTTTCCCATCGGAACTGCCCAGGTCCTCTTCCCAGTAGGTCTGTAGAGTACAGCACTTTATCACTACATCATTTCCAAATGCAGATGTTTGTTAATGCCAACCAGAGGGCATCTCTTTTATATCCCCTGCTTCCAGCTCCATCTAGGCCAACCTATATGCTATAGCCCCTGCCTACCTAAATCATACAGGTTATGATCCAACACCCTGGGTGAGGGATTGTAACAGCAATGCTAATGTTCGCTTTCATGAATTTCACATTCATGTTCATTTTGGTATAGGCCAATAATATGCTGCTGCAGGCTAGCTAGCTATGAGAGAGCCTAATCACCTAATGTTACATATTTATATTCTGCAATGTTAGCTAGTCTAATAGTGTGTGTGTGTGTGTGTGTGTGTGTGTGTGCGCGCGCGCGCGTGTGTGTGTGTGTGTGTGTGCGTGTGTGTGTGTATTTTATGAAACCTTCACCTATTAAGGGCTGCTAGACCTTGTTGTAACTTTTGAATCAGTTAGCTTGCATTCAGCTGAAGTATGCTTCTAGAGGTGATATGGGTTGAAATAGCCTAAAATATTATGGTTCTGGTATTAATTCACAATTTAAAGACACACAAGCCCAAGGTAAAAAAATAATTACATAATCATGAAAACGAGTTCAGACGTTGATGGGTGAAACGAATCCATGTGAAAAAAAGAAGCATTTGAAATAATTGTGCCAAAAAATGCTTTGAGAATTTACCACTGACACCTTTTTAGCTGGTGTCACCTACTGGCCATTTGTTTTATCTTGGTGATTCTGACTATGTTATTCTTAGTTCTTCTGTACATGTTCTATTTATAAAAAATGTAATCAGGTGATTATTAAATTATATTAGTTGTGCCTACACAAAGCTTGTTGTAAAAATAGTACATGTTGCCTTTAAGACCAGCAGGTAGTGGCATTGTGATAGTGAGCAGAACTAGTATCTGTCATAAGAAAACAAAACAAAACTATTCTTTATGCCCATATCAACACAATAACATTCTGCAGTAAATACATTTATGATGCATTTTGGCTGTTAATGAAGGAATGTTCAATATTTTTGTGTGGATGTCAGATAAAATGACAATCTGTGCCAAGCCATCTTATAAAATAAGATCAAACATATATGGGGAACTTTTCATCTGTGTAGCAGGTTGGCCTTCCGTTAGCATTTGTAGGTGCTTCTAACTAATGGTAAGGCAGCCATTTTGTGATTATTTATATTCAGTTTGTTGATGGTTTTGCATAAAAGGAAAATTATTATATATTGTCAATGAAAGGTGAAGCTGTTTATTTGTTTGTGTAGCTATCGTGAATGAGTGCAGTTAAGTTCTGTGGTTTACATGTGTCTACATGTGTGAACAAAGTAAGCACAGACAGAACAGAAAATATATAATTTTAAGAGATTTATTTGCCTTTATTATATCTTTGTTTTTTTATGATTTACATTTAGGAAAATCATTTGATCTGCTGCCTTTTATCAGTAATTACTGCTCCAGCCGGAGAAAAACTTGTCCTATATTCATTTTTATCCATATTAGATTTTTAAATATACGAGTAACATAAAAAAGTAATTAGATTTTAAATATAAAAGAAATAGTAACCTACATAATGTATAGAAATGCTTACCATGGAGTATCTTACAACCTGTGTCTGATAATGCACACTTGAATGGGATTGCCAAACCCAAATGTTTTGAATCTTGGGTCAAGCACAAATAAACTCTATATCATTAAATCTTGAGTGTAGGTCTTTAGATTCATGCCTAAACAGCATAGGTTTGAACAATATTTTGACAAAAATATTACAAAATGTATTATATAA
Source organism: Electrophorus electricus (assembly GCF_041902795.1). Classification (NCBI taxonomy): domain Eukaryota; kingdom Metazoa; phylum Chordata; class Actinopteri; order Gymnotiformes; family Gymnotidae; genus Electrophorus; species Electrophorus electricus. The sequence continues at coordinate 12,049,729 of NC_137514.1, read as the reverse complement.
ACTATATATAAGGCTCACAGCACCTAATCTAATGATGTGGATGTCTCCTGGGATTTGTGCTGCAACATCTGACACTTGTATAATCTTTGATGCTGATGCCTTTTTTCTTCAAACAACTCCGTCATTCTGCATTTGATCAGTAGAAGTAGTGCCAGGCAGTCACTGATTACATCATATTCCACACTAGACAGTAGGACAACAGCTGCATTCACGTTTATCAGGGAAGCACCCACTGAATCTCCTTGCTCAAAGCATTTCTGGAGCATGTCATATGTACTGTTCCACCTTGTTGCCACTTGTGAATACCTCAAATGGTGAGCATAAATTACATATTATTGCTATATGAAAGCAGCCTATCACAATATTCCATCGTACTTTTGATGAAGATTCCATCTAGAACTGATTCCAGTTCAGAGATCCATTATGTCAACATTTTTTGTTTTTAACTACTTTTAAACTTAGTCTGGTATCTGGGATCAAGTGATTGACTTGGTCTGTGTCATTCACAAGCCAAGGTAGCAAATGTCTGTGGCACATTGACACGTTCTGATGCCTTGTTTATCTATGATCACAGTACATTTGCATTTGAACCAGTGCTTTGAAACATCTGCACTTTGAAAACTTGTCATGCAGTCAAAGATTTAGTTTCAAGTATCAAATCACTATGAAAAAGAAAAAAATTTAATTCCTTAATTGTCCTTCTTTGAACCTTAAGAAAGGTTGTGGTGCAGAAATGTGCTACGATGGGGACAGAGGATACAGCCACTTGAGCTAAAAGTCCAGAATTGCATGTTTTATATTACATGTGCTAATTAACTAAGAGTATTTTAAGGGGGTTGCAGGCAGTTTATGGAAAACGTACATTAAGTCAAAAATAGATAGTTGTTTCGTTTAGTTAAGGTCAACAATACCATGTTCTTCTGTGTGTTAAATAGACATAATGTATGATAAAGTTCCAAACCTGGTATGAGTGGATTGTTTACGGAGTGGAATATTCAGCCACTCTGGGTTTTCCATGCAGTTTGCATCCCTGCATGGAACATTGTTAAGGGGGAGATTTAGAAGGAATCCACATGGGAGAGCACACAGGATACAAAGGGATGAGGTCCACCAGTGTATAGGACAAAAGATGGAAGTGCATTTGCATTGGTATTTTTCAGAATGTCTTCGGTGAGGTGATCATCCAATTATATGCTGTGACTAAGTATGACATGGTAAGAGCCCTAGCTGTTTCCCCTAACAAATAGACTAATTCTCACCCTGTGTGCATCTCACTAGGCCTGAGGTTTGACTGAACCAAAACAGCAAACAACAAAAAAAACTGAAAAATTCAAAGAAATATAAAATTCCCCTTTCAAATGGTACTCTGAGAGTAACAACAACAACAACAAAAAAAAGCAAAGAAATGGAACACTGCTGAAAAACCAACCAAATAGTCTCATCAGTCCTAGTTGAGAATGGTATGGGCATGATGCTAACACTTTATTGAGCACACTTGATAGACAGCACACTGTCTCAGACTCCCGGCCTTCTACATTACCGAAGCACGAGCTGAAAATAATGACACAGGCAGACAGAATGGGAATCATACTCGAGCAGAAATATTTTTCTTATGTGCTGGAGCTAAAGGAAATGCTCTTTGTAGCAACAGTGAAACCTTTAACAAGTCTCACGCACAGTGAAAACAAGCAGAATGGGAACTCCATAACAGAATGGAGGGAGGGTAACTCAGAAGCAAAGATACAGCACAAAGATGATGAGTACTAACACACTACTTGAACAGAAAAAGAACACAAATCAACTGTTTAAGACAACATTTGATTAATTTCAAACAAGATAAGGACTGCAGAGAGGCACACAGCATTCTGGAAGTCCTCGTTATGCCCAGGTCCGCCCATTGGCCCACAGCCCAAACTGCAGATGCAACAATACAACCGTATGTGCATGATGTTGCCAAAAATGTTGAATTTCCCGAATAATTTATATATTTTTTATATATTTTGCTTAGATGCAAACAACTAGCTCTGTGGAGGGAGAAAAACTGGATGAATTTCATTACAAAATAATGTATCCCAGCATTGTATATCTTTGAGTTTTCCAGTAGTTAATGTTGGTATAGCCTACATTGGATAACACTTACATAAGGTTTACTGAACATTAACGTCGCCTGTTTTACTCCGGAAGGGGAGAAATCCTGGTGAAATAAACGGGTGGTGTGATGTGGACGGCACAGAAGGAGTGAGAGGCGAGGTTTCTGGGAGGTAGCCTTTATTGTCCATTACAACAGGGAAAAAAAAGGGAAAAGTAAACACAAGGAGAAGTCAGAGTTTCAGTGGCGCTTGGTAGATGTTCTGTAGTCCACTAATGCGCAGCGCTGACTTCAGGTACCTGTGGGTTTGAATGAAAGGGGAAAACAAGCAACAGGTGCATTAGGTTAATAATCAGGTGATTTTGAGCGGGGCAGGTGTGTAGTGCGGTCCTGAGTAGGAGTGGGCATGTCCCTCCGGCTATATGACCGGCCTACCTTCACAGAACCACCCCCCCCCCCCCCGAAGACACCGCTAACCTCCTAGAGCGCAGTTGACCCAGCTGCCGAGGAGCGGACTTTTGCGGATAAGTCCTATGAAAGGAGGTGATGAGGTCGGGGTCCAATATCTGGGAGGCCGGTATCCAGAAACGCTCCTCCGGGCCATACTCCTCACAGTCAATGAGGTACTGTAGTCGTGCCCCTCTCCTTAGTGAGTCAAGCAAGTTTCTTACGCAGTAAGCTGGCTCCCCTTCCACCTCCAGAGGTGGAGGTGGAGTCCCTAAAGGATTTCCATCCTCTCCTAGAGGACCCTCTACCACCGGCTTTAGGGCTGAGACATGGAAGGCCCTAGATGCTCAACTGTTACCAGGCAAGCCTATCCGGTAGGTCACGTCATTGATACGGTTAATGACCCTCGTACCTGGCTTTTAGCTTGCCTTTATGACCAGCCTGGCCTTCTTTAGTTGCCACCCACACCCTCTCTCCTGGCTCATACTGAGGGGTGTTCCCACGTCTTTTATCCGCCTTTGTCTTGTAGGCGGCGATGGCCGAGCTTAACTGCCCGTGTGTCTCCTCCCAGACCTGCTCACTGTACCGACAACATGTTTCTACAGCTGGCTGGTCAGACATGGGGAGGTTCCAGGGGTAGAGTGGTGGCTGGTAACCTAGAACACACTCAAAGGGCGTTAGTGTCATCCCGGCATGACAGTTTTGCACGTTTGCATGTACTCCAAATTTCGGGATGCTGTCTACAGTATAGGCGTAGGAATTTACTTAGTTCTTGATTGACCCTCTCCACCTGTCCATTAGCCTGAGGGTGGTAGTCAGACGTCAAGCTAGCTGTGATATTCAATTTACCTAGCAATTCATGCCACAATTGTGATGTGAATTGGGGTCCCCGATCCGACAATGTCCTCTGGCAGGCCGAACTGCCTGAAAATATGGCGGAAGAGCAGGTCCGTGGTCTCCCAAGCAGTAGGTAGGCCCTTTAGAGGAACGAACCTCACCATCTTGCAGAAATGATCTATGATCACCAGTATAACAGTGTTCCCCTCAGAGACAGGCAAGTCTGTCACAAAATCTACAGATATGTGGGACCATGGGCATTGTGGAGTAGGCAGGGGAAGCAACTTACCTGCAGGCAGCATACGTGGAGCAACACGCATATTCTGCGCGCAATGCCACATACCTCACCACGTCTTTCTGCATGGCGGGCCACTGTGCCGTGCAAGCGGATCTAGGGTGTCCCGTTCCCACAGCGGCATGTGCCCATGTAATCAGAGCTCCACGGACAGAGTTGATTAGGAGGGCAGTGAGGATGTGAGTTGGCTGCGATCCAATTCCCAGTTAATCATTGCCACAAAACACGAGTGAGAGAGAATCGGCTTCTGGTTGGTAGACTGTGCCTCAGTACCGAACTGGCGTGAGAGCATGTCCACCCTTATGTTTATCTCCCAGTCTATAGGCAACATGGAAGTCAAAGCGGGAAAAGAAACGTGACCACTGTGCCTGCCTGGAGTTTAGTCTTTTGGTGGATTGCAGGTACTCCAGGTTTTTATGGTCCGTGATCACCATAAAAGGGTGTCACGCTCCTTCCAGCCAGTTTCTCCACTCCTTGAATGCCAGCTTCATGGCCAGGAGCTCACAATCTCCAACCATGTAATTCCGTTCTGATGGACTTAGTTTTTTAGAGAAGTAGGCAAGGGGTTTCAACTTACCCTCCTTCCTGGTAAGTTGCACTGTACTGGGACAGCACAGCTCCAACATCTGAGGTGTCGATTTCCACCATGAAAGGTTTCTCAGGGTTAGGTTGCTGTACAACAGGAGTGGTTGTGAAGGCTGTTTTTAGGTTTGCGAAGGCTTCTTCTGCCTCGGAAGTCCACTTAATCTTTTTGCCTTGGCCCCAAAGCATGTCAGTGAGGGGTCTGGCCAGAATACTGAAGGACCTAACGAATCTCCTATAGAAATTTTCAAAGCCTAGAAACTGTTGTAGCTTCTGGTGTGTCAGAGTTCGAGGCCAGCTAATTACTGCTTCCACCTTGCAGGGCTGCATGTGCACGTTACCCTCCCTAATATACCCTATATCCCCAATATATATATATATATATATATATATATATATATATATATATATATATATATATATATATATATATATATATATATATATATATATATATATTATATATATATATAATATATATATATATTATATATATATTATATATATATATATATATATATATATATATATATAAAATATATTATATATATATATTAATATATATTATATATATATATATATATATAATATATATATATATTATATATATATATATAATATATTATATATATATATATAATATATTATATATATATATATTAATATGTATTATATATATATTATAATATATATTATATATATATTATAATATATTATATATATATTATATATATGTTATAATATATTATATATATGTTATAATATATTATATATATATATATATATATATATATATATATATATAGACAAGGCAGGTGGAGTAGATCAGGATATTGTCAATATAAGCGATGACAAATCTACCCAGAAACTCCCTTAAGACCTTGTTTATGTATGCTTGAAATACAGAGCAAGCCATGGCTAGACCATAGGGCAAAACCAAATACTTAGTGTCTTGACAACATACATACGCGATTTTCACGTCCATTAGATTTCCTGCTGTTCCCGAGTCCACCAAGGCTGTGGAAGAAAGAGGATAGCCCCTGTGTGATATCTTTACCAGAATATGGAACACTGACAGAGTTGGGGAGCAACTCACCAAATCTCTCCTCTCTGTCTGTGCCCTCGACATACATCGCACTCTGGCGACCCCTAGCTGCATGGGTTCTTCTGAACCCTTGGCTGGTCTGGTTGGTGGGGTATCCTCTCAATGGGGTGAATGATGACGGAAGTGACAATGATGCTCTTGCAGCAGGCAGTCATATGTAATGGCAAAGCTGGACGATTTTGTTTAGCGTGGCTGCTTCCTGCTTGCAGGCAAGCTCAGCCTGCAACTCTCCCCTCAAGTCACCTATGAAAACATCCATAAGAGCTGGCTCATTCCACTGTGTTCCTGCTGCCAACGTCCGAAACTCCATGGCATAATCAGCAGCCATTTGCAAACCCTGCCTCAGATGTATACAGATTCTTCCTTGGGGAGGGTGATGGAATATAGCCTTGAGTTCATGGATGCAACCAGGGTAGTTGTTAAGCAGCACTGAGGAGTTAGTTACCAGAGCTGTGCCCCAGACACGTGCTTTCCCTGTAAGCCTTGATATCACAAAGGCCACCTTGGCCTGGTCAGCCAGCAAGGCTGGTAGCCAAAGTACAGCTTGCACTGAACAAGGAACCCCTCACAGCTGTCAGGTTCTCCTCCTTAAATCTCGGGGGTGGCAATCAAACAACTTACCCGCTCTGGCTCAGTATGCAGAGTCGCTCTATTCTTGGGACTAGCAACAAGGTTATCCACGCATTGCCCAAGACTCTGTACCATGGAGTGGATCTCCCCTATTTCCTGTCTCTGCTGTTCAAGTGCTGTCATTTGAACAAAGAGCAGGCTTTCCCAGTCAGGGCTACTCGCTTTGCTCCGGGTTGGCTGCGCATTCTCTGATGTGAACAGCACAGAAGGAGCAAGAGGAGAGGTTTCTGGGAAGTAGCCTTTATTGTCCATGACAATAGGAAGAGACGACAAAAAAAAAAAAAGTCAGTGTTTCAACGGCACTTTGTAGACGCTCTGTAGTCCACTAATGCACAGCACTGATTTCAGGTACCTGTGGGTTTAAATAAAAGAGAAAACAAGAAACAGGTGCATTAGGTTAATAATCAGGTGATTTTGAGTGGTGCAGGTGTGTAGTGCGGTCCTGAGCAGGAGTGGGCATGTCCCACCTGCTGGACGACCGGCCTACCATGACAGGTGGTTTACTTTGGAATGGTTTTCTTAGACCTCACTTTTTTTTTTTTTTTATATTCATTTTGTGCCCAGAAGAGAAGATTAACCTAATTAAAAAGAAAGCACTGAATTAGGTTCCCTGGGGTTTTAAAGGTAAATGATTAAAAACCTGTAGACCTGTGTGTGAAAGCAAATCAGAAATACTTCCATGAATTACTGAGATCTGGGTGAGCAAAATTATCAAGTAATCTTGATTGCTGGCATTCTCCAATAATGATAGGTTAAATAGCTTAATTAAAACAGCTTTATTAATTAAATGCCAATAAAAAGTTTATACTAAGCTTTGTACCGCTACAAGAATATAAACTTTGTTTAGTAGTGACGATGGTGTAAGGGTGTGTATGTGGGTGTGTGCGCATACAAGCATTGAAACGTATGTGGTAACATTATGCCAACTGACATACATAATCAGTACATTCATTGGTATTTGATGGTATTATGGAGCTGCTGGCTTACCAAATCAAGCACATGACCCATGCTTTACCCCCTTCCTAACACATTCCATCCCACCCATTTATCCCTACCAACCTTCAGGCCAATCTTGCAGCCATGGCTAAGGACCATTCTGTTGAAGCACAACTTCCCAAACAGGATATTAAGGTGATAAGGAGGGTAGAGTTATCAGAATGAGGGATATTGAAAGTGCCAGAGTTCACATCTAGGTTGGAAAATAGCTTTTCTTGTGCTCAGCAGCTGGAAATATGTGCCACTTTCTTTTCAGTGTTGCACCATAAAATGTAACAGCACATTTTTAATAAAAGAAATTGTTCACTTTAATTAACTTAACAATACTTAAATAACACAAAACTTTGAGTCGCTCAAGGTATTAAATTAATACTAAATCAAAAATGAATTGTTATTGTATTAACTAAAATCTGTTCTTTGCATATCTTTGAGTATAAGTGGGCCAATACAAAACAACAACAAAAACATGTGTTGTCCTATCTATTATGATCATTTACACATTTGTTGAATTGCCATACATTTCATTCTGAGGCTTTTGTCAGCAGTGCAGGTCTATATTGCTGAACAGTGATGTGTTTTTTTCCTATTCTAGGCACACATTCATCCTCAGTCTTTTGTGGTTTCCCATATTAATCTATTTTATTTGACAAGGAAAAACTAAGCTCCATAATTTAAGAACTACAATGCCTTGCATACGTACTCACTCCCTTGAATTTTTTTTCTCACATTTTTTGTGAAAACCTGGAATTTAAATGAATGTAATTGGAATTATATGTCATGAATCTACACAAAATAGTAATATTTAAGTGTGAGGAAAATCATTATAGTGGTGTACACTAACCCCCATCGCTGCCATCAGAAGTACCCTAACTATTTGAACAGAGTCTATCTGTGTACAATTAAAGTGTCATATAATCTCAATATAAATGCATTTTGTCCTGGAGGTTTGAGTGCATACCCTCACAAATGTCCTGAAGGGAAATTAACTATCAAAATAAGTCTGTGACTGAATCATAGAAAAGTATCATTCAAGGTGTAGCTATCCCCTACATTTCCTTTCAGCTATTCTTTTATAAAAAATGGAAAGAATATGGTACAACCATGATCTAGACAAGGCCTTTCTTTGTAAGTCAGTGACTGATTAAAGACATCAGTTATCAGAAGCAACCAAGGGGCTGAAAGTTGGAGAGATCTGGAACTGAAATAGAGAAAAGGAATTTGGAGACTCACTAAACCACTGGAAAAATGTATGGCACAGATTAAACATTGCTCATCACCCTCCCAATGAAGCATGATGCTGTGTAGTTGTTTTTTTGGACTGGGAAACTGGTCAGAGTTGAAGTCAAGATGGAAGGAGAGAGAAAAAAAAGTTCCATGGTGCATGTGATCTGAGACTAGGATGCAGGTTCACCTTCCAACAAAACAATAATCTTAAGGATGTTTCAAAAGCCAGACAAGAGAGGTTTAAAAGCAAGAACCTCAGTATATTAGATTGGCTAAGTAAAAACCTAGACCTCAATCCAACTGAGTTGCAATTTGTTGCAAGATTTTAAAATTTCTGTTCACTGATGGTCTCTAACCAACCTTTTACAGCTTGAGCTATAAGGAAGAATGTATAAAAGAATGTATAAAAAAATGTATAAAAATGTCAAGATCCAGATTTGCAAAGCTGATTGAAACATTTCCTAAAAGTCTTGCGTCTGTAATTGCAGCAAAAATTGATGCAACCAAGTACTGATCCAAGGGGATGAATACTTAATCAAATCACTTTTATTGTCATATAATTTTAACACAGGTGTGAAGCTGAGTGAAAAGCTTCAACTAACATCTATATAATGAACCGATGTCAATTTTTTGGATTGGTGTGTCACAATATAGACATATTTTTCACATTCAAATTCTAGAGAAATATGTCAGGCAAATGGTAAACAAGCCAGTTAAAGTTTGTTTTTTTTAAAAAGTTGTTTGACAACAAAATGGGAGCAAATACTTATGCAAGGCACTGTAATCAATGACTGTGTATTAAACTCTGTATGGGAAAACAAGCTCTTTCACATCAAAGATTAGTATGCTGCATTCTTGTTACCAGTGAGAAATGTGAAAATTTGGAGCAGTGTGGCAAATTTAGAAAACTGCTAGCTACATTATTGAAATCAGTACTTGCTAGCTGAAAACCATCATGTTTGAAAAAGAATCTGTCTCTTTCACTGTGTAGTCATGCAGTGTCCTACTGGGCCAGGGTTGTCTCCACCAATTTATACTTTTTGTGTTTGTCTATTTTTACCTCATGCATGCACTTTACTTACATATATGTTTACTGCAGAGTAGTTCTGTGGAGGTAATTGAGTCAGGAAACTATTTATATCTTTGTTTTGATTCAGCAAATAAACACTTGAGCTTGGTTGGTGAAGGACAGTTTTTAAGTTATCCAAGCATAATTTTTTGAATTGCTTGATTTTAAAAGGTTGTTACAAATAGAACTATTGTTCAATAATTTTAGGTTCAGCTCAGTCAATGGAATAAGTGCAGTTCACTTAATATACTTAAATGTGCCTTAGCTTGGAAAACTGTACTTACCTTGGCACAGTTGTATGAGATTAGTACAAGGGACTGACATACGTTGAACCTCAAATTCTGTCACAACAAGGTTGTAAAATGGATTGATTCCAAAACAATTCCAAAAACCCTAGACTCTTACATAACAGTCGACTGATTTAATATTTACAGGTATTGTGAAGAACAGAACAATGACAACAGAGCAAGGATGCTCATATTTTACAGGATCCTGGACAAGTAGTTAGCTTGCTGTATGGATTTCATTGCATACATTTTCTGAAACCTAATCAAGATCAACAATATTGAGATGCTCAAAATCGCTTCTGAAGCAGGTGAGAACCTGGCCAGCAGGAGCCATCTCTGCTCTTCAGGACTGTTTTGAGCAGACGACTTGGATCACGTTCAAGGAGGCTGCTAGTGACGGTGACACTGTTAACCTGGAAGAGTATATAGCATCAGTGACTGGCTACATCAGCAAGTGCATTGATGATGTTACTGTCTCCAAGACCATCACCACACGCCCCAACCAGAAGCCATGGATGACTGCTGAGGTGCGCATGCTACTGAGGACCCATGACAGGTGACAGAGAGGCTCTCAGGAAAACAAGAGCCAAACTGTCATGTGCGATCAGGGAAGCAAAGCATGCACATGCACAGAGGATCCATGGACACTTCAAAGACACTGGTGACACACGGCACATGTGGGAGGGCATTCGGGCCATTACTAACTACAGGAAAACACCACCTTCCTGTGACAGTGATGTCATCCTCTCAGATGCACTGAATGACTTCTATGCATGGTTTGAAGCGCAGAACAACATTGCAGCAGTCCATCCCTCCGCAAAATGACCAGGTGCTGTGCCTGACGGTGGCTGATATGAGGCGTACTCTGCGTGGAGTTAACCCACGGAAAGCTGCTGGACCAGACAACATCCCGGGTCGTGTGCTCAGAGAATGTGCTGACCAGCTTGCAGAAGTCCTGACAGACATCTTCAATATCTCTCGGAGCTGCGCTGTGGTCCCAACATGCTTCAAGACCACCACCATCGTCCCTGTGCCTAAGAAGCCCACGGTGTCGTGTCTCAACGACTACCGTCCCATCGCACTCACATCCATCATCAAGAAGTGCTTCGAGAGACTCGTCATGAGACACATCAAGACCCAGCTTCCCCCTTCTCTGGACCGCCTGCAGTTCGCGTACCACCCCAACTGCTCTACAGATGATGCCATCTCTACCACACTTCATCTGGCACTCACACATCTGGATAAAAAGGGCACCTATGTAAGAATGCTGTTCATAGACTTCAGTTCAGCATTCAACACCAGTGCTGAAGACAAACCTCACACAAATAAACTATGCACTCCTGTTGCAGTCTTGCACATTATCCTACTTGCTGCTAGAGTACTGTACTAAACCAGCACTGTACTCTGAACTGTTCTGGCTGCTACCGGTGACTGCTATGTTCAGGGTAGCATATCACTGATTGCTATGCACAACTCGCTCTACATATGCCCAGTACTGTATTGTACTAAATAATTGCACTGTCTACTCATTTTGTATTTGTCCTGTCCTGTATTTATTATTGTTTATTTAATGTTTATTTAATGACATTTTGCACTATATTGGACTGTTTGCACTTGTGTAGCATGTTGTCTGTTGCACTGTTGTTTTTGTGTTGCACCAAGGTCCTGGAGGAACATTGTCTCGTTTTTGTTGTGTACTTGTATATAGCTGAAATGACAATAAAACCTCTTTGAACTTTGAACTTTGAACTTTGAAGGTTTTGCTCAGCATTTGACACTGAAAAGATTTTACATTTTATGGCATTTAGCTGATGCTTTTATCCAAAGTGACTTACAATTATGACTAAATACAACTTGAGTAACTGAGAGTTAAGGGCCTTACTCAGGGGCCCAACAATGGCAACTTGGTGGTGGTGGGGCTTGACCTGGCAACCTTCTGTTTACTAGAACTGCCCCTAAAAAGAGGGTTAAACTTTTTTGGCCTCACAATCTAGCTAGCTACTTATAGGTTGTGGTCAGGGTTGTGATTTTATGTAGTTGGATTCCTAAAAGCTCCATGGTTTTATTTTACTTTGTTTTGTCGAGATCAAGTAGCTAGCTAGCTAGTCAAGTAGAACATTACCTACTTGCAAGTTCCAAGTAACTAGCATAGCTAGCTAAATATTAGGACCACCTAACCTTTTTACACAGGGGTTAACTAGCTTAGAGATATCCAGTCTAGGCCTATACCTAGCTAGCTCATTCTTTTAATGTTAGCTTCTCCATCATAAAAGTGGAAATGACAAGACATCTAGTCAGTCAACTTTGTTTGACAACTGAAATATCCTCTGATGCAAGCTCAAACATATATGGTTTAATGGCCAACCACTCTATATTTTACGTCTTAAAGTTAGCTAGCTAGTGTATGATTCTGACCTGTTCATTCTGTGTGCCTAGCTGTAAACTAGCCAATCAATTATTCATAAGACCAACAAAAATAGCTTACTTCCCCCTCAAACCCCAAGCCTGTTTCATTCTTGTGTCATAATGGGGATTGTAAATATCTCCACTGGGCTTGGCCACTGGATTGATATAGGTGCATCGATATAGGTGCACAGGTGTTTTGTTTTGTTTTAAATTGCTCTCAGTGACTCCATCCTGGGTATGAAAAGTGAGAAAGGTGGTGGGTTTGCATTATGAACAGCCTTCTATTTTCCCCAATCCACTGAAAAGTTTGGGAAAATGGTGTGAGCCTCTATGGATTGGAGCAATGAAGCACAGGGGTTGTATGGCAAGGTAACTAAGCACAGATGTCTGCAGCCCCATCACAACCTACACATCATGTTTTGTTTTTTGTTTTTTTTTGTCCATCTAGGCTCACAGCTGCTTTGAATTTCACTCTGACATGCCATGATGTCTGTCCTGATCCTTGCAGAATTTTTGTGGTCTTTTTTACTTTGCTGAAATGGCTTTCACTGTACCAGGTGGATGGCAGGCTTACGTTGGCTCCAGTGTCAATTTTAAATTTGGCTACTGTGTTTCCTATTTTCAGTTTCACCAGCCAAGGTGTATGTGCATCACTGACACCAGTGGAGCCAAGGAATTAAATTTTCCCCACAGACTGTGGTAGTACTGACGTGTTGCACTTCCTTTAACCTGCATACCTTCACACAGTAGCCCTTTTCTTACATGGGTTTTCACCAAGCATTTTGTAGTGAATGGTGCTGTGAACCTCCATCCTGCATATTTTGCATTGCGTACATCCTCTTAGTTTGTTCTCTGCTGCTCGAAGTGGCCATGGTGCTTTATTTGATTTGCACAAGCACTCTCTTCATTGTGGGCTGACATCGTCATTCCTCCTGAAACTTTCCCCTCTGAAGTTGTTTCCTGTCTTGTTCTTTCCTTTGAACTCCAGTGACTGCTTCCTCCAAGGTGTGTTGCGGTTTCATTTGAAATTGTTAAACTTTTTATGCCATAAGCCAATTACAAATATGTCCTGGATTTCATTGCCGGATAACGAATTGTATCTGTGGTATTTGAAAAGGGAATAGATAAATAAATAAATGAATTGAGTTTAGTTTGTTCAAAGCTTTCCTGTGAACTACAAATGAGCATCCAGCATAGCATTGCTTCTTGCTAAAATGTTTGTTGTCAGTTGTAGCAATGCCAGCACATACCAAGTTTCTTTACCCATGGTGTAAATCAAAGTGTTAGTTTTATTCTGATTTGTTATCTCAGAACCCATTTTTATTAGTTTTTTGACTTTCTGATTTGTAAACTTAGAACCCAGTTTTATTATTTATTGTATCACTGCCCAGTGAATTTTGTTCATTGGGCAATGGTACCAGTGGGGTAGGTCTAGGTGGTCCTGTCATCATGGCGCCCTCATTTTAATGCCAGCCTCCCCATATGTAAATGCAGTCGTATCAGAATGTTTTTAAATGTAAGCTAAGTCACTGTCCCACTGTGTAGTCTTTTTGTTCTAACTGTGCAGACCCAGATTTTTTTCTTCTAACTTCGCTAACTTACGTTTGCTGTAAGTCCTAGCTTCGCAGCACATAGCTAACTAATGTAATACCACATTTAGTGTGTGTTCTTGGCAAGTGAGCGAATGCATTTTTTATTTTTATTTTGTTTATAAGTCTGAGAACGAAAGATGAGGTAATTACAACCTTGCAACGTCATCTAAGCTACAAAAGGTAAGCCTCTGATTAATTATCATGTGGTTGCCATGTTTTGACATCAGTGGTTTGTCATAAATTTGGTAGGGAAAACTACACATAGGTAATTAGATGCAGGGATAATAAGGTAATTATGTTATGTTTAAACTGTTTAAATATGGTGTGTTTTTTGTTGTTCTTTGTTTGGTTTGAAAATGGGGATCACTACAGTCATAACAGAAATGTAATTCTTGCTATATTACTTTACATATACCACCATGTTACACAGGTGAAGCAGTATGTTTCCTGCCAAGGCAGTTCCTTTTTCTTTCTATGCAATTTCCTTCTTCAATTGCCCTAACACATTGTATGCGTCTTCATGTCTATCAATAAGAACTTTACATTTTTTGTGGACTTATTAGCAAACTGTAACCTAGTGCATTAGCTACTGTCCTTTAAGCTTACAACTAGTTTGCATCTAGTGGTAAATAATTGGATGTCATGGTAGTGTATCTTTTTGTATCTTTCAAATCTTTAACACATCTGCGCCTTCATCTAGAAGAATTTCCTCAATCTGTTTAGTATTTTCTACATGACTGAACATAGTCTTCCAATGTTCTATATTCTTTCTTTGGTCTATCAGCTTGTTTGGAGTAGATCCAAAAAGTAAAAACCTTGCAATCGATTTAGGCAGTTTGCTAGAACTGCTGTACACAATCTAATGATGCAATGATGTAGAACTGTGCAGCCAACTGTCCATTTTTGGTCCTCTAAAAAGAGAGCTGTACATATAACAGGCTATATTTGTTACACCATTCCTTCCACTTCCTTCACATTATCATTATATTTATTAATTTATTTAAAATCTAGTGTTCTAGAGTACCGAAGCAAAACAGCACAATGGTCACAGACTGCACTGTAAATGTTATGTTAATCAGTATTAGTTCAGTATTCAATTTAGTACTAACAGAATTCATTCATTACAGGTGCAGACTTGCAGTTTAGTTCTCAGTCAGAGCCAGATGAGAAGGGAGGGAGGTTCATTACTTTGCAAAAAAGCTGTGATTGCTTCACACAGGCCTCCTTTATGTCCACAAGTCATAATTTCCTCTGCCTTTCCGGGGAAATCTCAGTCCACGGATCGGTCACCCAGGGCTCACGGTCCAGTGCTGACTCAGCGCACTTTACCCCGTAGGGTGGGAATGAGTCATGCTAGAAATGAAACATTGAGCATCATATAAAAGCTTCCTTGGATTCTATATTTCACAAGTTATATTAGAGGTAATGTTGCATATAGTACCCTTGAGAACTTATATTTACCACCCTAGAGATTCGTTCCTTCATCATAGGCTATATGTAAACTGACCCTTTGAGACTCATTGTGATGCTTAAACTGTCGTTGCTTTAATCATTCACAAATAGGGATGGCTCCGATCTAATACGCACATTTCGGATTGATATCTGGATCTGATATTGGGAAAGACATTTTTAAGGAAAAAAAAAATCTGATACCGATCCGATACTGTCACAAATCCAGCCTGAAAATTGCAAAGCAGTGCTTAACCGCAGTGCACTGCAGATCACATTATAACTGTCAGGTTCATTTGAGCAGGTCACATGATAATGGTCAGGATATTTTGAAAACAGTTTCTACAGCACTGCAGAGTTTAACTGTATTGTTTTCTTCATATTAATAATTAAAACTACTATGGACATTTTAAATAAAAAGCTGGGGAATAAGTTAACTTCAGCTAACTCTGTAGACATCGGATCAATATTGGGCAACATTCAAATGCAAGATATCAGTATAGGATCGGTACTGACAAAGTGATGTGGTGCCATTTCTACTTACAAATGACGTAAGTGGAGTACTGATGGTGGATTTGTTTAACTAAAGGGAAAATGACATGTTGGCATTCAGGAATATGCATTCTTTGATATTTACCACAAGTTATATAAACAACAACAAAAAGCTAAGAGGATTTCTTTCTGTTTAGAAAGTGCTAATTATTTTTTTTCTCAGGATTTTAATTAACCAGTTATTATTGTTGATGATACAATTGAATGCTTGAGTTCACATAATCACCCTTTACTTTTTTGTTGCTATATTTGTATCATTTGCTTCAAGCCAAACAAAAGCAATAATGCATATTCATCATGTTTTGATAAATTAGGCAAGAGTTCACTGGCTTGGACTTTAGAAAAGCTGGTACAATCACAACACCAGGGTCTGCTAGAGCACAATTCACATCCTGACTTATTCTAATTTGAATGTTTGCAACAGATTTATTATGATCGTTCTGTTATATCCAAACCGTAATCATTCATAAGACGTATATATTTTGTAAAGAATAAGGTTTTTTTTTTTTGGTTATGAAAATGAATTCATTTGTTTCACAGGCTCATCCACATCCCCTTCCATGCTCTAGTGCTCTGTATTCCTGCCCTACTGACCACCAGCTGTCGACTTATCCACTTTCATCGATAAAACAGGCCTTCTTTATTTACCTTTATGTCTGAACATCCCAATTTACCAATGTTCTAGCTCACTGAGTGGAGTTTCTGAGGTTTGTTATTAACTCACCTGTTGAGTTTTCAACCTTTGAGTGTGGCATATCCTGTTCTCTAATGGCCTGTGTCTGGTTGGTCATGACATTGAAGTGTCTATGTTCTCTTTTGGACTACACTGGGATTTGGTTATTTCACTAAATTGTCAGATACCAATTTTAATCACTACATTATGTGCATGGGAAGATGTGGATTTTTTTCTGATTGCACAAAATCCAAGGGTCATATATTCTAAATTGCAAATTAGCTCCGAAGTTTCAAATTTCAAAGTACTAAACTCTTAAGTTCTAAGGTCAGATGAATAGACAGTAAGTCGGGCCTCTCCTCTAATGGGGTTAATATGTGTGAGATCATGTTCCATTAGCCAATGATCAGTTAGAGACTTCTGCTTTCCTTCCCCCTTTAGGTCAACCCCATTTAATTCTTCATGCCCTATAATGACAGCATAATTGCATTATAATTTAAACTCCAGCTACTCACAGGGCCCAACAATTACTTGGTAGAAGGCATAGCCATTACAACCACTTTGTTGGCATTAACTGTACCCAGTGAACTCTTATCAATGGCTGCTACATTCATCCCAAATCTGAAGGTTGCAGGAAAACAGCGATAATAATAAAGCCAAAATGCCACTGCTTATTTGAAAAAAAAAAAGATCCAAGGAAGACACATACTCAGAAAGGAGGGTATCCACTTTGTTCAATGCATATGAAGGCTGCCATTAATAGGATCTATGTCAGATGTTTAGAATTAAGATACTCATTTTGGATCAGTCCTTTCTAGCTTTTCTGATTCCTAATAGCTAAGATTTTAGACACTGAGTAAATTATAATGGTTTTCTAAGGTGTGAGAACAGGGATGGTACCTTTGGTCCCATATATGTCCAACTAGATGAGACATGAGGACATGTTGTACAGAGTATCTCTGTTTTTTGATTGGCTGTTACTAGACACTAGAATTTACTGCCATAATAATTCCTTTGATGCACAATTGAATGTGAACTTTGAAATGTCATAAATAGTATAGAAACATCAGTTTGACTGTCTATGTTTGCTTATTTATTTGTTTGTTTATTTACTAATCAGTTTGCCAAAAGTTTGCATATATACAGTATGCATATACATACATGCATGATCTCAATAACTACATGTAGATGTAAGATTAAATAATATGATACACCAAACAAGGAATAAAATGGATAAATGAATCCAATAAAAGTAGTATATATAGATCTGCCATTAACATAAAGGAAGCATGACAAATTTAAAGCTTCATTAATCCCTAACAGATATTCAATTTTAAAATAGAAATTCCATCTACCTTCATTCTCAAGGAGTAGTCTGTTAGCTCTCTTTACTATCAGTTTTAACATGGAACATGATACTCAGAGTATTCATTTTCTAGACACCCAAATCAATAGAATTGGAACAATTTCTTCATGTTAAAAGTACATGCTGAATGTTTTCATGCCATAGTTAAGAGGAGCCTCGCCTACTGTCATTTCTTGTACATATGCACTAAGGATGGAAGCCAGAAAATGTACAATCAATTTGCTTCTCAGTGGGTATCCTAGAAATTGGCTTGATTCAGCTCAAAGGGCTGCAATTATTCAACACAACCCAAGTCTAATCGTAACAACACCAATTTATTATGCTGTCTCACATACAGTTCCATCAGATCCCATATTAAGAATATTATTAAAAAGCACTGGTATGTATTAAACGCAGACGATATTAGTAAGAAAATATTTTGTGATTTCTCCTTGTTTGTTCATTCTAGAGTTGTGGATGTAGATACATCTACTCCACAGGGAATAGTTGGGTTTATCATTGCATGCATTGCACCACCTGCAGAAACATCAAAAACATAAACACATTCACCAGTCATACCACTGGGAATGAATACAAGATTAAATACTGTATTACATGTAATTCCTCTTATGTTATTTAACCTCTGTCATGCCTTTGTGGTCTACAGTATGTTGGGAAGACTACCCGCCAATTAAGAACACGAACAACTGAGCGTATGAGCTCTATTTACAGAATTAATCTTAAATCTCTTGTAGCAAGAAAATGTGAGGAGGCCAAGTGCATAGTAATGAAACTCATCTTTTGTGGTCTCCAAATTAATGATTCTTGCAGACAAAGGAATCTAGACAGACTCCTTCTTCAATGTGAAAGTAGAAAAAAGGGTTCAGTGTGAAAGTAGAAAAAATACAGTTTTACAGGCAAAAAAAACCCCTTTATTCCACATGAAAACATATAGCAAATGAATAAAACAATATTTAAATAATCTGACTATCCAGACTAAATAAAAATCAAACAGGACATAAGACATAAGCATCAACAGCAGATGAAGTAAAGAATGCTGTTTATTCATTATCAGACAATAAAGCTCCTGGACTGGATGGCTACCCAACTGAATTCTAGAAACATTTCTGGACATCTATTTCACCATTATTTCCTTAGAGTGAAAGCAAAATAAAAGTCTTCCTCAAGGCCAGCATATATGAATACAGTCTTAATTACTAAATTAGTAAAACCAAACACCTTGTGTACCAGCTACTGTCACCTTGTGTACAAGCTACTGCTCATTATCACTTCTAAATACACGACCTAAAGATAAAGAGTAAAGCTTTAGCAACAAGACTGGAATCAGTAATGACATATCTCATCCATCCAGATGAAACAGGCTTCATCAAAGGCAGACACTTATCCAAAAACACACACCATTTATTCAACCTCATTATCATATCTAAACAAAGTCCTAGTGATACAGTGGTTGTGTCTCTAGATGCAGAAAAAGCATTTGACAAAATCAGCTGGCAATTCCTTTTTCTAGTACTAGAAATATTTGGTTTCAGAGACTCAGTAGCAGGATAAAGCTATAGCTGTCTCTTCTCAGATATATAGCTAAAATGTCCAGTTAAAATGTCTGTATTATGAAAAATAAATTATCCATTCACAATGACTCCTGTACAACCAACCATGAAATGGTTTAAGACTCGTAGCAAGTTATTAACCAAATTCTATTGAATGGATAAGAACCCTCAAATTACAGACCTTACAAAAACATAATGAAGGAGGACTACCACGCCTAATTTTTATCATTATTTTCTACCAAATCTTTTACATTTCTTGTTTAAATTGCTAAACAGTGGCAGCAAACACAAGCCTTGGCTACAAACAAAGCAATGTGAAGACATTTCTATATCAGCATTGCCATTTCTTAGTAACACTGATAGACATCAAAATCTTCACAAAAATACGATAGTCAGAACAATTTTAACAGCTGGGTGGAAAGCAAATAAAATATCAAATTATACTTTGGCACCTAACATGAACTCACCCTTTTGACACAAGCCAGATTTGACAGTCAACACTTATAAACACAAAATTGCAAGAAAAAGGCATTGCACATTTACTCGAACTTAAGGACAACACATTCATAAACCTCAGGAGTATGATACAACTAAGGAGCAATAGCTACCACCAGATTAAAAGTGTACTAAAGTCTAAAATAAATTTTAATAACATGTTGAAACCACCACCACTCCTTGAAAGTATTAATAAACTCATCGAATAGCTTATCCAAGGTGTATGCCCTCTTTGCAAATATTTAGCCAAAAATTGCAGTACCAATATGTAAATGTGAAGAAGATCTCAGTATTAAAACAGACAATACTTTCTGGTTAGAAATGTATAATAATTTATTTACATTAAATACAAACACCAAAATACAACTAATAAACTACTTAAAAGAAAATAGAACTACCCAACATAGGATGGCCAAGATGGGTCTAGTACCAACAAATATATGTACATGTAAAGTAAAGAGTGTTTTGTTCATTTCTTTATTTATTGTCTTGTGTGTTTTGTTTGGTTCTATGTTTTTATTGTTTTATTTTTCATTTAACATAGATGACTTTATATGCAGAATTCTGACTGGCACGATCAAGGGATTGGTCTGTGCCAACAGGTAGGGGAAGGGCAAGCAGGACATGCTCTGTGAGAACAAGGTAATGACACAATGTAATAATTATGTAATAACACCTGGTAATAACATAAGAATGTAATAGCATAACACAACTGAATAACTATGTAATAACACATTATAAGACTCCGGGCAATAGCATAATGTAATAGCTTCGTATTAACTCAAGTTAATAACATATTGTAATAACAATACAGTAACACAATGTAATAATTATGTAATAACACCTGGTAATAACATAAGAATGTAACAGCATAACACAACTGAATAACTATGTAATAACACATTGTAAGACTCCGCGCAATAGCATAATGTAATAGCTTCATATTAACTCAAGTTAATAACATATTGTAATAACAATACAGTAAGACAATGTAATGACCAGCTAGGCTAGATAAACAGGTTGGTTTGTGCCAGTAGGGGAATGGAGTGCTCTTTAGGTGGGTCTCATGCTGAGGCGCTCCACCCTACTATTTGTGTTGAATCCTTTGGATTTTGTGCTCTGCCACTGTCTGTGTCCCCCCTTGATTTTCAACACAGTACAACACAGAGTTTAGAAACACCCCAGATTTAAACATCTGGTTAATGTAACTTAAACTGGATTCACCTCCTAGAACTTTAGAAGCACTCTGTATGCACAGCTGGACTTCTGTCCAAACTGCACAACTGGACCAGCCAGACTTTGTATGCACAGCTGGACCCCTGCCACACCTCTGTGTTTGGGTCCAGGTGTCAGAGTTCTTATACAAAGTTTCTTTCTACCACAGCTTCACTGATGAATGTTTGGTTCATCAGAGACTGTGGAGACTGTGACCACACACCACAATTCATTAAACAGGCTTCCTTATCAGCAATAACTGTTGTATTAACCAAACAGATAATATTGAACAAAAGTGATGTGTCACTTCCCAGATCTTGAAAAGTGTGTAATTGTGGCTAACAATCACAAGAGAGCTCGAATAGTGATAGTGTTACTGTAAAGATGTAATCAGTTTAGAAGATTGCACTGCATCGTGATTCCAATTTGAATGAAAGCAAAGGTGCATGGGGCGAATTATGATGTGAAAAGCATTGATTTCATGGAGGATGAACACAAAGCAAGAACATCAGGGGCTCTTGTCACAGTTCCCCATTCCGTGAGGCATGCGTACCGATGATTCTGTGTATAATGCATACTGATGTCACAGGCTTTGTATTACTATGTGACACAATCCCAGCATAATTGGGGCGGTTTGGGGTCATTTCTATCTCCTGCTGAGGTTGGAAGGGATGGATCCAAAATGGTTGTATTCATTTTCAAAAAAGGATTTTCTGATAGATATAACATGCAGACTACTGGTTATGTTTGTAGGCTACATGAGAAGGATTTTGAAAAAAAAATTGTACTGTTGAAACTGTGCTTCAGAGAATGTCTCTTAGTATTTCCTTAAAAATTCAATACTTTTAACTTGATCACGTCATCTACTGCCCTTTTTTCAGATTAGTCATAAATCATAATCTCTTAGATTAAATCATAATCATAATCACTCAGATTCACTATTTACCTTAATGGCTTTTTTATTGCACACCATAATTGCATGCCACTAGTTTGGAAATGATGTGATCTCTGCCTTGCAACAGTCAAGCATACCTGGTAATTTTATGATTGACTAGCCACGTGGCAAAGTTCCTTCACAAAGGTGTTAGTTTTTTCATGTGGAACAGAAACACATTTATGAGAATTGCTACAACTTAGCTTCATTATACTGTCACCCACATCAGAGGTCAATGTCCATGGGTTTGAAAATGCTTGTGATTTTGTGATGACTGAAAGTAAACAGTGCTCTACTGTGGAGTTTTAATGAGCCAGATCGAGCTAATCAGTGTCTTCAAGACATCTAAATGATCTGAATGATGAAATCTGGTGCAAAGTTGTATGTTGCAATAAGAACAGTAAGTAGTAAGTATTGGCCATTTATCTCCAGGTGTGAACACTAAGGTCTAACGCTAATTTTTTCAGGGATCATTTTTGGCTATGACTTATGGTCGGCATAGATACAAACCTGGAAAAGAAACTGCTGCTACATGCTGACTCAATGAAGAGTGGTTTTTGTGACCCTTGTACCCACGTAAGCAAAATGATGGATAAAAGAGTACTTCTGTCTCAACGGGGAACTCTGCACATTATTAGCACGTGCACCGCTGCTACTCCGATAAAGTTAAAACACAGTTTGAGTGCTGGATTTGGAGGGGGCTCCAGCGCCGAGCGTAATTGGTCTCTTTGCAGGTTATGCATGCTGATGCGGGCACTTGTTCTGGGCTCTTGCGGGGGTTGTAAACAGCCTTGTGTGCAAATGATTTTTGCTGCTGGAGACTGCGCAGAGAGCTTAGAAGTACCGGTGCCACCCAGGCAAAATGAGCACGTATGCACAGAAGCTAATGAGCAGACGTGCATATGCACACTACAGGACATGCCTGCATGTATGTATGTGTGTGTGTGTGTGTGTGTGTGTGTGTGTGTGTGTGTGTGTGTATATATATATATATATATATATATATATATATATATATATATATATATATATATATATATATATATATATATATATATATATATATATATATGTATATGTATATATGTATATGTGTGTGTGTGTGTGTGTGTGTAGCAGAGAATATCAATAACTGTGGATAAGTGGCCAAATACATACTTCTATGCAATTTACACTTTTATAATGTGGGAACGTGCCTATACATCGCAGGAATAAAATAGCTTGAGGTTCATTTGCATTCGCACAACCTACTGCCTCTACGAGTGATGCTGACCTGCTTCACCACCCCCAGAGGGATGTTGGGATCTTATAGGATGATCAGTTCTGCTCTACCAACTGAAGACTAACAAAACCCATGTGCTCCATGTAGAGAAGAGGGAGGGGTGTAACTAGTGGGTAACTAGTGTGTAACTAGTGTGTCCTCTCCAAGTTGGAATGTGGCCATCTGGGTGTGTGGAGTGTGTTTGTATATGTATTTGTGTGTGTGTGTGTGTGTGTGGAAGTGTGTGTGTGTGTGGGGGGGGGTTGTGTAGCTCTTCTTTGCATTATAAACCGACACTCGATACTCCTTGCTGTTTATTTCAGCCACGAGCTTCTGTGCTCCCTTATACTGTGAAATCCTATTTAATAATTTGCAGCAGGAGGGGAGAAAAATACATGACCCTGTCTCGGATAATAGACTATTATGGAGCATGATTACACTTGGAGTGATAAGCTAGGGCCGTAATAGAAAGCTTAGTCAAAGTACAGGACCGCAAAAAATATTCAGGGAGAGTCTGGTGTCACCCTTAACAAGCATATTTAATTACCTCTTTCTAGCCCTGTAAAGCTGTTCAGGGAGATTACCTGTCGTTGCATCTTATTAAGAACCTTCACACGCTGTCGTACACATTAGGATTGTTTGTCTTTGATTTGTGTGCTTGTGTTAAAGTCATTGAATATTCACCGTCTGCCCTACTTGCTGAGCCAGCTTGTAAACACTGAAAGTGCTACCGGTAGTGAAAAATAGAACAGCGAAAAACCGAGCTGCATGCACCGGAGTCGGTTTTCATATGCCCACGAGACCCGGCTTCTCATGTTGCTAATGGATTAGACAAATAAATGGAGTCAAAGTTCATGGTACCCGTAATGCTATTGTGAATGTGTTGCTGCCTTTAAAATTTAGAGGAGGTACAATGGAGCATATTGCTTTATTTGTTGCCACCTTAAAGGCTTGCTGTACAAGATATACATGTCAACACACATGAATAGTTACTGGGTACATCAGCAGAGATGGTGCTTTCTAATAAAAACACTCTATAGGGAAGGAATATGCAAAAATAGCAATTATACGTGCATGAAAGAAAGTAACCAGTGGTACGTGAGAAAAATGTTTTAATAGAGAGATTGTCCAGCGTAGCCTTGTTGTGTTTCTTAAAGGATGTTGAACACCCAGACAGAACCCCCCACCCCCTCTGCAAAAACCAATAAAAGTTCTTCATTGTACTTTCTCAGGGGTTTCTTTCTTGCCAATTACCTTTATTTAAGTCTGGGCCTGAGTTTGTAATGTAGAGCTGTTTGTGGCAAAAGGTGCTATACAAATAAAATTGGAGTTGAATTGAACAGGATTGAAAATATTGGTTCACCTTAATTGAAACAGAACGGAGACAAAATGCATTTAAAATCTTTGTTCCAGAATTAACCATCCATTGCTGGTCTTGTAATTTCAATGAAGACTTATTCTTTGTATGAGATTTCAAACTTAAAGTCAACATTTGGACTGTGTGGGGGGTTACAGAAAGAATAACCTTCAAGCACATTAAGACATTTTCTTTCCTAGACTAAAACCTAGACTGCCCAAGTTGCCTGGCATTCGTTCTGGGTCATCTGCAGCTCCCAAAACCCTTATTTAGGGAACAGCCAGGAAATTCAAAATGATGGACCTGCCAAGTGTGTTGAGATGTATGTGTGTGTGTGTGTGTGTGTGTGTGTGTGTGTGTGTGTGTATGTATGTGTGTGAACGTTTTGCTGCCTGAAATTTTGTGCAGGGTGCTGCTGAGCCCAGTGGGAGACAGTGAGGCCTGAAATTTCTTCAGCCGCTCTGATCAATCATCTGAGTGCAGGCCGGGCCTGGATGGGACCGCTGGCCTGATGTCGATAGTCATAGTCGATGGCTCCTCCACTGTCCAATAGGGATAACTAATGGCAAAGTCTTTTAATGGGCTGGCATGCCAGTGAGTCCTGTCTAACCCCCAGCATCCTCCTTCTAATCTGGGCACCCCAAACTAGAACATTTCCATTGATGTGGAAATCGGAGGAAGCACCCACACCAGTTTTTAAGCATTTGGGAATGTCGACAGTCATACCGGGCCACATGGACA
Source organism: Electrophorus electricus (assembly GCF_041902795.1). NCBI lineage: Eukaryota > Metazoa > Chordata > Actinopteri > Gymnotiformes > Gymnotidae > Electrophorus > Electrophorus electricus. Next base: position 12,024,577 of record NC_137514.1, on the reverse strand, counting down.
TAAGTGTGACAACAATCTTGATTATGTCAGCATTGTTGCTGTGGTGAATAACAAGCCTCTAGCACGACATAGCTGTGTGAGATATTTTATCATTGGTTTGGTTAAATTATGAAAATGATCATGCGTGAAATGTATATGTGTTGTATTGTTCATTATCAACTGAATCTTGCGACATTTCTGGCTAGTGGAAAAAGTCTTGAATTGCTCTTTGTTACCTGCTAACTGTTAAAACCATGAATAATAATGATCAGTTATGATTCATAGGGGCCTCTAAGCTCTAAAGTGGTGAATTACCAAAAGTGTCATTGGATTCCTATTTCGTTGTCCCGGTGGAGGGAACGAAGGCGTGCAGCCCTGCTCCAGTGTATTAAACGAGCAGCTATGACCTTAACGCGGCTTCCTAATTATTTTTCCTGCCGTCGGCCTCCAGCTCTGGCTCTCCCGCCCCCACTTAGCCCAGCTTTCTTTCTCAACCCTGCAAGGTCATTAATACCAAAGTCACTTATATTACACTCACCCAACACACCCCCCCCTTCCCCATTGTTCTATCCCAAGTGCATTCTTAAAGAGGAGACAACATTAACGAATTTTATCACCATGACCATATTTAGTTCGAATTATTGCCACAGCATGGTCACAATTGCAGGAACTGTCGGAAGTTCTATTACAATCAGATTTTCTTTGAGACTGTAAAGGGGCATGATTAAGAATAACAATTTGGGAAAAAAAGACAGTGGAATAAGAAGGGAAAAGGTTATCACTGTTATCAACTGTTACTGATTTGCCTTGTTGATTAGCATTGCTGCTTGGACAATGCTTTATGAATACTTTACTTGTCATGTTTTTGGATCAAAAACTCAATAAACACATTTATATGATGGTAATTCCAGAGGCTGCTTGGACTGAACTTTAAAGCATGCCATATACTGAAGTGTATATATATATATATATATATATATATATATATATATATATATATATATATATATATATATATATTACTATGTTATATATATATATATATATATATATATATATATATATATATATATATATTACTATGTAATATATATATATATATATATATTACTATGTAATACTATATATATATATATATATATATGGATAGATTGAAGACACACACACACACACACACACACACACACACACATTAAAAAAAAACCTATGCCCAGTGCAGTCAAGATAAAAGTATAGATCTAGATGGGTACTGCAGATAACAATATATTGTGTAGCTGATCTAAAAAGAAAAGGACAAATTGGGTCCCAAGACATTTGCGTTTTGAAGCTTACAGAATGCAACAAGTTGCACTCAAACACTGTTTTGGAGTTATGTTCTTTTTTTTTCCTTCTTTTTTACCCAGCAGTGTAAGAAACAGTGAGACTTATTTGGGGGATTCTTCCACCTATCCCCTGACATTACTACTAGGCATTGTCACGGTAACAGAATCAGTGTTTCCATCCTAAAACCTTATGCTGGCACTTGATTGGTGGAAACAGTAAGATGTAATGTCTAAGTTTTCTTAAACTACTTTTGAAAGATGATTATCTAACATCATTTTCAAGCTTACGGTTGGAGGTAGCTAATTCCCAGCACAGTAGACCTGTTTCCTCAACCCCCCAGAATGTTCAAAGTTTATTTTCATTGATAGTAAGATGAAGGTCAAATTTATGGAATATATGTTTCACCTGACATCAGCAACAATTAATTAAATAAATAATAATACTATGTAAGCACCTTTAGATAATCATTGCATTTTAATTTAAGTAACTGGCCTAGTGTTGTAAGTACTTTGTTCTGTGGACATGAAAAGTCCTAGACAAATAAATTTAATATTCATCAGATGACAGTTGCTGGTGAAATGTAACGTGCACTAGACAAAATGACTCCTTGTACTGAGCACAAGCATGAGTTAAAAAAGGGGTGTACAAGGCTATTAGAAATTAAACCTAAGCTTTAAATATCGTGAGCAAATCAGGAAAACTGATCTTAGAACTACATGCAGGAAAGCACTGAAAATCTTTTAATGTGTAGTGCTTTCATTGTGAGCACACTGAAATTCATTCACCATATATTCTTGCTATCGTTTACCTTTAAGCACGTCTATTTAATTTCATGGGGATATTATATGGAGGTCATTAATATGATTTTGCCTTTAAGATTCATCACTGTGTGCATTGACACTAATGGTTCAAACTAAGGTTCTCAATCACCATAAATTCAAACTCATTAATAATCATATTAGCATAACATCTTAATCAAGCATTGTCCTACATGAGTTATTATGTAATTGGGTTCCATCAAAAATAAAAATGTTTTCGCTTTGTTTTCATGACTGCTTTGACATGCTGGTCCTATGGCCTCTTTTCCCTCCTCTCAGCTAACAAACTAAAATATGAAAAATTTACTGGTAAAAACAGAGCTAAAATCACATGGCAGAAAGATATACAGAGAAAGCTTGTATTTAATTGGCAATTATTTGTTTCCCTCAGTTTTCAGTCGGTCTAATGAGCTGAGTGCACGTCAACAGGTCAAAAAACGATTATAGAATCATTAGAGAATCATTAATATTATTAGGAAATTACAGAAGAGAAGATAGGCAATTCGAGAAGTAAAAATAGCAAGCAATCTAACAACAAGTGCTTCTTGCTGTCGTTATATATATAAAAAAAACCCTGCAATAATGGTTATATCAGGAGATGAGTACTTGTGCTGCTCTGTTCTGCATGAAGCATTTTTCCCTGTGGTACCATCTGTCCTTGATAACACCAAAAATAAACAAACAAACAAATAAATAAATAAAACATTTTCAGTTGGCAGAATAGTACATCTGTTTCCACTTATGGTAGTGCATTTATTGACGAAAGCGATTCATAACCCCTTGCACTGACGTTCAGGGGAAGACCTAATCGAATAGCCTCCGCCCATACGCCATATACTCCGAATGTATAACATACAGATGTTCATGCTGAACACAATCCAGATTCATCTTTGCAGAATTGTTCACATGCTTTCAATTATAAATGTGCTGTATGCATGACCTTTAGCATTTCCAAAAGTGCAGTATGGTGACAGCAGGCTAGTTTGTCCTCATGTAGCACAGGGAAGCACTGTGTGGTATTTTTGACTATCTTCTGGTGCAGATAAGGCAATAAGAATACATCTCTAGATTTATATGCAACTCCCTACACATGTAGGTCAACTGACTTGGGGTCTCTTTGTTTGTGGGTCTGTCTCCTGTACATCCATGCTGTGTATATATTTATAGATTTAATTAGAAACAAAGATGGTGTTTTATTTCCACCTTTTTAATGTATTATTTTCGTGCATCAAACAAACACTGGAAGACATTCCCAAAGCTGGTTCAGTCTGGCTTATTGTCAGTTGTAGCTTGTCCACAGATTCATTTCTCCTCCACCATGTCTGTCAGACTGAGGAACAACAAAGTCTTTTTATCTCATTATATTTATTGCATAATAAGATGAGGTGTTATGGGTTATTTTCAGGAATGAGCATATCATTAGTATATCATTATCAGAAATTCAACACTTGATCTTCACTCTAAGATGTAAATCTCATAACCTTTTGGGTGCATTTGAGCAAATGCAAACTTTGTACAGATATTTGCTGGGTTTTCAGTGATATAGAAACCAGGATGTGCACAAATCAAAGTAGGACATGTATAAGAAATTATGCCTCCTGGAGCATGTCTTGAGCTTGGCCTTTGGTCACATTTAATAGGTAGTGAACCATAAGATTCACTTGCAACTTAAACATTCAAAGAGTGTACTCAAGGCCTTTTGATAGTTTCAAGTGCTCTTTTGGGTAAAGCACATGAAGATTAACTTCAAGTTAAGTTAATTAGATCCAGTGCTGTCTCTAATGCTGTTTGTAGTAGAATTTCCTTTTTTTCCCCCTCTGAAATCTGAATGCAGTGGTAAGAAACCCATGAGGGATGGTTTTATTTGGATATAAAACACAACTGAACATGTGGTCATGTGGTCAATTGCACAATAAACTATCATTAAGCGAATCTGATCATTGATGTCCAACATGAATATAGGAGAAAGGTCAGACTCCGTGCTGTAAATCCCACCTCAGGCCCCTGATTTCAACTATTTGATTTACTAGAAAGGTGTCTCCCAATCATGGTCCCAAGGTACCCCTGCATTTCACAGTTTGCTGCACCTGCACACCTTCAATTCAGCACATGGTGGGCTTCTTAATCAGTCGCCTAGTTGAATGGAGGCTGCTGGAGCAGAAACTGCACAGTGGACTGTTGCTCTGTTATCAGGAAAGAATGGGTTAGCAGAAAATGATTGTCCCATGCAATAAATTCATGTTTCCCCTCCTCTAATTTAGGACTGTTTCCTGTTCAGTGGTGTAACCTATCCTGGAAAAATATCTGGGCTGTCCCAAAGTAAACAAAGCAAGGTTTATTTTACTTGCAGCAAAATGTTGTATGCAGGTAGATCATTAAAAAGTGTGAAATTATGCCTGTGATTGTGTTTCTGAATCGGAAACCAATGCCTTCAGATAATTGTGATGTCGTCCTCAGCCACAAGCACAGTTTACTTGTAATTTCATTTTTTGTTCTTTCTTTTTGAGGAACCATAGAAAGGGATGTGTGAGCTGAAAAAGAATTCATGCCACAGCAGTTTGATTATTTTCTCCCTACAGCATCCAAACAAGGCATAATCTTTTATGTTCCTTATTGAAACAATTGATGATAATTAACTTTGCCAACTACAGTGTATGGTTTATCTGTGATCATTTATAAATTTAGTTGAAACAGGTGTACATAGTGTGGAAGATGTCAGCCCTTATGTGATTGTTGTCCTTGCTTTCTTGTAATGTGGAATGCAATTCAAAGCCTTTGCCTATGCATTCCCATGCAATATTGACACATACCTTTAACATCACCGTAAATTGCTTATTCTGAAAGTACACTCATTAAGTGAATTGCAAACTATGTGAGTGAATTGCAAGCTTTTTCACCAAGTCTGGTTTGTGTTAAAATACTTCTTATTGATATTCATATCACACCATGAGCAAGGCCACTTGGTTGAGCTGTATAGATCACCCCCCAGGAACACTGTTTGAAGTGGGATAAGAAAAGGCTGGTTGGAAAGGCAGCTGGTATCTGAAGGTGGACTGGTGAGGAGTCTGTCGATTATGGTGGATGTGGCAGCTGGTTTGGAAAATTTCTGAATGGAAGGTTACTGGATGAGTGTGGAATCCCTGAAGATGTCTGAGTATTCCCAGTTGGATGAGTATAGTTTACCCATTTACTTTCCATTATATGCTATTTATTCTTTACCTGTGATTTAGTTTGACACTATCTGATTACTACATAAGTATTAGGTAAAAAAAAATCTAGTTTATACCTTTTCTATATATTTTGAGTAATCCCCTTGTACTACCTCTCCTGAAAATGTATTCTTTTTTTTTAAAACTTCAACACTGAGAACAGTTTTGGATCTGTCTGGCTTTATTTGTCCCAGTATCTTTATCCACCCTCGCTGCCTCCCAATTTCTGACACTGGCCTTAGCCTTGTCAGCTCCTCCGCCCCCCCCACCCTCAACAGAACCACTGAGACAATGAAACAAACCATGTTCCAGACAAGTGCAAGTGAATGAAAGTGCAACACTAGGGCTCCCATGTACCGATCTCCAATGATGCCACAACCATCTGTGGTTGCAAGCATGAGAGAGCACAACTGGCCATGCTATTATGGAGGGAGGGGTGGCATACTCTTTCTGTCCCTGTCAATTACAACGACACTAGCCAATCATGGGCATCTGTGAATTAGAAGGGGGTGGATAGCGCTTTCCTCCAAGTGTGTTAGACTGCCCCCTGATGTTACATGAGCTACATCTTGAAAGGATGTGGTGATTGGCTGCATGTGCCCCAGAGGAAGCAAGTGATAGCCCTCACCCATCCTAGATGGCAGCTGTCGTATGATAGGGGAGAATTACCTGATGGGTAGGAACTGGCTATGACTAAAATAGGGAGAAAAATTGGGGGAAAATAAAAAAAGTCCACAGTGTTGCCTCACAGTGAATTCCACGATTGATGCAACAGAGAAGGTCCAGCTCACTGCTGTGCCATATGGTTTCAGCAAGCATAAAATTGATTCCCTCTGAAAAAGTTTGAAAACTTTAATCCTTATAAATTTGACAGTTTTTTGCATTTATGCTAACTCAAGTTTATCTCATGCAAAGACCAGAAGGTTAAGGTCCCTGCTCTGATGTAAACACATCCACTCAGTAACACATCCACTTGCCTTGAAGATGTATTGATGATGGGACTTTTCTTATGCAACTATTAACACAAATCTGAACATATTTGTTTTTAAAAAGTTATTAATCAGAAATTTAGTGGCCACAGTCTTCTCCACCCTCTATGTGACTTTGAAAGCAGTCCAATTCCATAACCTACTTTTTATTTTGAAGAACCTTGTGTATGGATTAGATATCAAGCACTCAGATTGCCCTCTGGAAGACTGGAATTATCATGGGACAATATGGTAAGGGGATCTGTCAAATCAGGAAGGCTTTCCAGCTCCGCATACCTCAGGTCGGACCTGCGTTCCTTAGCCTGATTTACTTCGGCTTGGCAATCATCCCCACTGACTGCACAAATGAATACGGTGTGACACATTTCCAATAGGGAACGTCACCTTTTCCTGGACTGCTGAATATACATTAGGTTGGCGTGGGCCCCCCTGGGCCAAATGAAATTCCTTGTCCTTTTCCTCTTAAAGTGTCTTGTTGCATAAGGGACAGTGTCCGCTCCCTGCACAGCTTGAACATGTGTCTCAGCAAGTTGGCTGCACTTCATCTGAGGGTGAGATTAATTTATAAGATCCAGTGCTGTCTCTAATGTGGTTTTGAACCTGCTGATGAGGAAGGGTAGAAGAACTTCCAAGCTGCTTGCAAAATACACATTTGATACTTTGCTGGCTATACTGTCCTGTTCTGAACTGTCCATTATATATGTTTATTCCCATGTGAAACATGAAACACTGTGCTTTGGGAAACCATTGCTGTGAACCAGGGTTGCCAGACAACTCAGAAATGGGGAATGCTAATGAGCAGGCAAATGGTTAAATGATGGCTCTATTGAACGGTAGCCCAGTTAATGGATCACTCTCCCTATCCAATTCGCTTTAAACAAGGCTCCACCAGAAGGGCCATGGAAGACCTGAATGACAATTGATGCAGCCCTGTCAGTAGGAGCTCTGTGCACCTTTGGGACTGTGCAGGAAAGGCTGAGCTGAGTCTCACCGGGATAAATGGATGCCTGACATAACATAGGCTTACACCTCTATTGGGCTAACTTTACCCAAACTTCAACAGCATAACAGTCATTTGTTATATGGAAAACTAAGTATCCCTTTGAACTTGCTGTCTACCACATAACAACAATCGTTATGCTCCAACAGTCATTCAAAAATGCATTGTTAAGTTCTGAGCTATATAAGTCTTCAAAGACATTTTTATTGGTCATAAAACACTGAAGATGAGCATTCTTTTTTTGTCAGGGAGTATGGAAAGACTTTGGCCATACTTTGAATAATGGCTCTCCCTAATTTATGGTGCCATTACAGACGAATGGACTTTGGGGATTATAAGTTAAGCTTCCTGGGAACCCCCCCGCCAAAAAAAACAAACAAACAAAAAAAAACAGGAGCAGGGTCTCAAAAAGGCAATAAAGGATTCAGCTACCAAATCCTTGACAGTCTCAGAACCATCACCATCTGCTAGAGGGGTGCGTCACATTCATCCTTAAGGTGCGTGTGTGTGTGTGTGTGTGTGTGTGTGTGTGTGTGTGTGTGTGTGTGTGTGTGTGTGTGTGTGTGTGTGTGTGTGTGTGAGTGTGTGTGTGTGTGTGTGTGTGTGTGTGTGTGTGTGTGTGTGTGTGTGTGTGTTTAGTGCATATGTGCGCCCATGATGGCTCAATTGAGCCGGGATGAGGAGATTCCCTTGCTGACTCTGCATGAAGGCCCTGCTCTTCCATTAATAAATCCTTGCCTGGGACAGAGCCTTCCAGTGAGAAGTGAAGCTGCAGTTCACACTAGTGTACCAGAATAAAAACTCTATCCATATCTATATAGGCAAGGATGATATAGATGTCCCCTGATACTACTTAACTACTTAAATGGCTTATGGTTTAATTTCATGACATGGGGTAATGTTTGTTGCAAACCTGCAATTTAACCATACACACACACACACACACACAAACACAAGCATACATACATACCCCCCCCCCCCCCCCCCACACACACATATATGTGCTGATATGGTATATATATATGAGATCAATATGGTGGCCATCTTGAATGCTATCATCTTGGTTGAAGCCTCAGTTTTTTAAATGGGAAGGTAGGCGTGTGACTTCAAACTAGTAAAGAATTTTACCAGAAAAACAGTGGTGTGCTCCATGTTAATGCAGTAAAAACTGAAGATGAAACACAATGTGGTCCATTAGGCAAGGTCCTTTAATGCTACCCGCCTACCTCACTAATACTGGGAGTTAGAAACAGTCACTCCGGCTCAGATGTCGCCCAGGTCCAAAAGGACCGTATCAGATGCTGGCGGACAATCTGGGCAATCTGATGAAAAGTGGGCTACTGGAAGAAATTCAAGACACTTGACAAGAGTGGAGAATAGATCACTGTTGGAGGGGAAAAAAAAAATATATATATATATATATATATATATCTTGGTATTTCATCACATTCTTTATCGCATCACAATACTTCCTAATTGGGGAACGAGGGGAATGGGTTTCTCTGCAGGAGACAGACAGTCAAGATGTGCTTGACAGAAGGCAGGTGCAGTGCAGCCAGAACGAATATCAGCCTGAGGCTGAAGGGGGGAAAAGCGTGCCCCTCTCCATTTTGTGTGTAATGCCATAGAAAACAAGAGGTGAAACGGCTCTCTAGGAGAGGTGGATAGGTGACACTCCATACCTCTTCGCTAGCAGGTCTTTCAAATTGCTTTGGGGGAAACTTCAGTTGAGCACATTCAGACAGACTCCGTCGATGGAGTCTGAGCTCATGTTATTTAACAGAAAACTACTCTGGTGAGAGTAAAGGTTATTTGAACCTGTCATAATCCTTAAAAGGCAAGAAGGAAGGCAGAGGAACGCTCGTGGTCCATGACTGATCAGACTGGACTGAACACTCACTCGAGGATTGTTCATTAATGCCGTCCACTGGTGTTTTTACACAGATTCCTTCAGTCTACCCCAAAACAAATGAAAATTTGGGGGGATTTCAGAAAACCTTGTCCTGGGGTTGAGGCGATGAGAGGTGGGGAGGGATTTGCAAAGGCAAAAGCAAATTTAGTGGTCCAGAAGGATTCTTAAAGTTCTGGCTTCACTGCACCACCTTAGAGAGAGCAGAGCCCTCCTTTCCAAAAAGACATCTGAAATAGTAAGATCCAAAACACACCAGGGGCATCATAACGGCGACTGTCTCCTAGGCTTCTGAATGGACTTCTGAATGGACTTCTGAATATCAGCATTAGCTAAAAAATAGAGCAAAAATGTAAAAAAATGACCTGATGCACATTAAGCAGTGCATTGACTTGAGGCAGAGTCTTGTTGTTAATGACATACTAAACATAACTTGGTATAGTGTCTTAATTAGCCTATCAGGTTAAAATTTTCAGCATTTGGCAGATGCCAACTGCCACTCTTATTCAGAGTGACTTACATATAGAAAATGTCACAGAAGGAAATGGTCATGGAACAAAAAAAACAATTTTAATGATTACCACAACTAAAGTTCCTGTTGTCAAACTTGTTCAAATGTGTTTTTTTGTGTCAACAGCACAAGAGCAGGAGACCTCACACCAGTGTGAAACAGCTCACGATGCTTTAGAGGGCATGACACTGGCAAACCTTGGACAATATATCAGCGAGATCAATAACACGCCACCCAGCCCAACCCACCTTGGCGAAGTGTCGCTGGAGAGTTGCTGTTTGGCAGAGACTTTGTTTTTTCCCCCGTCCGTGGTATGTGGTGCGGCTGCAAGACGCTGACACGGCATGCCAGCATTTGCACAAGATCCATCGCATTTAATCACAGTCAGCAGGTGTTCGGCAGCTGTGCGTTGCCGTGCAGAGACGCGAGTTAATGTGTCTCAGTTCAGCATTATGCAGGTGAATTCGCTACTACCTGCAGGGCCCCTCTTTATTAACCAACAGGTTTGTGACAAAACAAACAAACACGCACAAACAAAAATCCAACAGTAATTACACAACAGCATTTAGCTGAATACACCTTGAACAATTGAGGGTTAAGGGCCTTGCTCAGGGGCCCAACAGTAGCATCTTGGCAGTGGTGGGAATTGAGACAGCAACCTTCCAATTACAAGTCAAATATCTTAACCACTGAGCTACCACAGCACAGGGACAGGCTTGCTTTTGGTATCCAGGCACATTGAAAAGCACGTGCTTGCAGTTGTATCATATATGTGTGTGGAGCTGTCACATTCCAAAGTAGGACAACCATATGCTGAACCAGAGAAACAACTGTCTATACTTTGATATGTAATTGTTTGACTTCTTTTAAGGATGTGAAATTCAGACACTGAGCCTAGTGTTGTTGATGCCTCTTGTGAGTATGTGTCTCTATAATCACCTTTGTTGTTTAGTTTGTGTGCTCAAGGTGCTTGTAAAAATAATCCCTCATTCTAAAAAGAATGACATGAGATATAGGATGGAAGGACTTGGAAAAACTAACATCTAGGTGATAGTAAGTTGATTCATGAAATGAAAAAGATCAATAAATAAGGTAACATTATTACATTTGAGATAAACAAAAAACAAACTTGCATCTATTTTAAGGATTCCCTTGACCCAAGGTTGTAATGTGTACATGCTAAAACACAAATAATCCTTTTTTTGGATCTGTGCAAGTTGGCTGATGGGTTTTGATATTGGACATGCTGTCTTATACTTTACTGAATAATTAAAAGGATGATGTTCTCTGGTGCACACTGAATTTTAACATCCCACTCCCACTCAGTGTCTTTTTCTATTTCCAACCCCCTTATTTTCAATCATTTTATGTCTCTGTTGGTTCATCATCTTACAGCTTTACAGTGTTTCTATCCCAACATTCCCTTCTATCTTGCTCTCTCTCTGTCTGTCTACATCTGCCTGTCTCTCTCTGTCTCTCTGTCTGTATATCTGTCTGTATTTAAAGTAATTTAAAGATATCAGGAATGATTTAATTATCAAAGACTGAAGTAAACCTGACAACAGCAACAACAACAAAAGAGAAGCAAACCATCCAACAAACAAAGAACCCAACAACACAACTCCACTTGCCAGATGGTTTAAAAACAACATCTAAAATAATATGAGATATAGAAACAAGGGGAAACTATAGGCCGGTGATCTCACACCAGAGATAAATTGTTGAAAATTGTCAGTCTCATTTGCTGTTTTACAGAGGAGCTGTAATTGCCGATTCAGGAGTCGAATTCAATGGCCCCAGTGGGAGGGTCAGGGGTGCTTGTGGGGAAATCTCTGTCTTGTAAATAAAGCGCATGAAAGCAAGATCTACTCTGGCAGCCAGTCATCTGCAGGAAATAAATGAGTCATCAAATCTCTCTTCATTTATTGATTTTTTCCACAATCAATCTTCTGATTCGCTAACAAATGCAATCCTGTGTGAATTTAAATGCCTTGCCCTCGGTGACATAACACACAGTAAGATGCCCCTGCCTCCTGATATTTCTTCTTGGTAATAAGCCACCTCTTTGTCACTCCAAAACCAACTGACAAAGGGCCACCATGGGCTTTGAGTCTGGCATTTTAAAACTGCTTTGTTTTTTCTTGCTTTGGGTTAGCATCATTCTTTTCCACTGGCCTGGTAACAGCATCCTCAATCCACATCCTAATCTCAACAATTAGGGGAGAAAGCCATGAGTCTGTTTCCTAATCAGTAATAAAGGGCAACTCTCCAGGGTCTTTTTTTGCCTCTCTACCTCACCACTGTCTACCCCTCAGTGGTCTTTGTGAAAGTTGAATGACAAACACAGCCGTGTACTTGGAGAGGCAGCTGGGCTGTTCTGGCAGTCTGTATCCTCATAAACAATACATGGACCAGAGGCTTTGATGCCGAGCTCCTGGCTGCCCGGCCATGGCGTCAACTTCCCCTCGGTTGTCACTCCAGAGGGTTAAGATGGACACGCCACAAGCTGCTGTGTGGCAGAGGAACACGGGGGAGAGCCCCGCATACAGACCCCCAGCCCCCGCTCCTGCTCAGATGCCTGCTGGATGCCATCGTCCGTGCTTCGAGGCCATTGCCCCGTGTTCAGGGCAGAGTGTGTCACTGGCATTTAGAACCCATCCAAAAGCTAGATGGGAAAGGAATGAGGGTAATTCAGTGTGTTTCATTTGGTACTGTTCTCGACTCTGCTTCTGTCCCCAATGCCACCCCACACATGGATCGTTGGCTTGTTGAGATCATCCACTTACATCCACGTCCCCGTGGATGTTAACTTCAGCCAACCTTGACTACTCCATGGACGATTCATACAGACGATTGCTGGGGGTGGATAAAGAGGGAGAAGTTATCCCCTGTGCTTACAGTCTAGAGATTTGCATTCCTGGCTCCCCCTAGAGGTGGAAATGGCTAACTCAGCCTCCCGAGGAAGATGAGTGTGGGAAGTGAAGTGCCTGTAGAGGTGGGATGTCTGGGGGGACAAAACCTGCCGGGGTCAATTTTGTTCGTCATAGCTCAATGGCCGGGCTCCAGGAGGCACGGCTGCCTGTGCTGAGAGCCGCTCGATGAGCCTCGTCCTGCTGCCTGCAGTCACTCGTCAGCCCTTGCTGATTATTTTCTGAGGGAGCACAGACAACCTGCTTCGGTATCGTAACGGAGAGACCATTCATTCATCCTGCCTGCCCTCTTTGTCCCTCTCTCTCTCTCTCTCTCTCTCTCTCTCTCTCACAAACACACAAACACACACACACACACACACACACACACACACACACACACAGACACACCTCCTCCATGTCTGCCATGGTTGTCGAGTACTTCAAGGAGTTGATACAGACTCCGAATGAGTTGGGAAGATTCTTCTTGAATAAGATCTGCCATTTGATTGAAATGGATTTTAACGAAAAGCAGGAGAGAGTGAAGAGGCAAGCACATAAATAATGACCTTTGTCACTGAATGCTCCAAATTACACCTGAGTGTCTCCTTCTAAGTATTTCGCAATGTCAATGTGCTAATTTAGATGAACCAACATCAAGATGGAGTCAAAGCATGTGATTGTACATTGATCACATGACAGATAGCAAGCAAGGCCTTGTGGGAAATGAACCCAAAGCACTCTACTTTATTGTCCTGAACCCCATTAGCCTTACACGAAGATTGTTTTTAACCTAATCTGATCATGCATCACTCCAGACAGCTCATTACAATCTGTTCTGCAGTAGCCGTCATGGACTTCGACACCTTGTCAACTGTGCTGCCAAGATGCTAGCGTTAGCCAGATGGTCCACTCCCTCTTGCGCACATTCTTCCACCAACAGTATGTGGAGTGAGCCCTCTCCAGCTCTGCGGACTTTGATCCTGGCTTTGGGACACATCTCCAAATGGCTGCCTCCAGGATATAGCTCCGCCTCCAAAGTTGGACACAAGGCGGCTTCCGTTATGTGTTTTTGTCAAATAGCATTCTTATGCTTTGCCATCTTTTTACTTTAGCATTAATCAGATCAATTTTCCTAGTGTTTATTGCCACAGGTGGCCATTTGTAATTGTAGCATTTGGTCCGCAAATATCTCATAGGCACTTTCGGAGTCCTGCCAGGTGACGCAGGATAGAATGCTGGATCCTTTCCTAGCTTTCGGGCCAGGCCTCCAACTCATTGTCAGTTGTCACCGAAACTTCCTAATGATTAATAATGAAGGGGCCAACCTGGAGAGGGGGATGTGCACAGACAAACCTGGATGGGCCCTGATGTGAGGTAGTCTTTGGGCATGGTCTTACTTGAACTAGCCTCTCTATCTGTAGTAGTGGAATGGCATATACTCTGTAATGGAAGCTGAATGGCATATACACCTAAAGGGCAGCTGATTAACACCTCTGCTTTGGGCTTTTTGTCCATATAAATTCATTTGTAAAGAGGGTAATTGACTTTTGTTCTCTGGTCATAACTTAGGCTAAGAGAGTAATATGACAAAGGCATATGAGCTTTTAATAGAATCATTTACAAAAGTTGCATTCTGGTGTCATAAAAGATGAATTCCAGTAGTAAACGGCTACCTCAATAAGTGGATATAATATTTGATATTATCAGAAAGTAATGCAGAAACAGCTTTCATAGTGAGGAAAATTCACTGATTATGTTAAAAGTTAATTGGAAGACATACTATGGACCTTAAGAAATATACTTATATTAGAGGATATTAATCCAAGGACCTTGTAAAATTTTGGCCTTTCTGCAATTACACAATTTTCACACATTATTCTGGAAGGGGGAAATGAATCATTAAAAGTATAAACTCTGCCAGGTTCCTACTTTTCATCTACTAGCATGATTAACCCCACTGTGTCCTTGTTCACAGAACATAACTTGGCTCTGATATAATTGATTGCATCTTATGGGCCTGTGAAAGCGGTGACAATAATGGCTGATACTGAACTGAGTATGTTCTAAGTAGTGGAAAAAGTGGTTCAGCACCTCTTAAAGTAGGTAAAACTAGAATATAACAAAAGTAAAATAACAAATAATGTGCATATCAAAGAATTTGCATCTTTTTCACTGGCTAGCCAGTAAGACATGTGTTTCTACATTTTGAATGTGTTCACATTGAGCTAGCTAAAAACTGTATGTACATCTGTATACTATACACTTATGGCATGTATTGAAAGAGTGTGAAAATGTTTAATTTATTTTTCTCTTAAAATTGTCTTTATCTTGGTGACTGTTGTCAGCCAGAGGAGGATGGGACCCCCTTTGAGTCTTGGTTCCTCTCAAGGTTTCTTCCTCATGCTCTACGGCGGTTTTCCTTGCCACTGTCGCCCTTGGCCTGCTAACTGGATGCTTGGACTTGGACATTTGTAAAGCTGCTTCTGTTGTAAAAAGCACTGTATAAATAAATTTTGATTGATTGATTGATATATATGCAGATGATCCAGTGCACATAGTGATTCCTTCTTCCAACATACAGTGTAAATTTAATCCCATGCCATTACATACATATTTAAATATCCATATATACATTGTACATTGTGTATATAAACATAATATACATATATTGTACATACACTGTTAATATATTTTTGTATATATATAGAATATATATTTCACTATGCATCCCTGTTTTCTTTTTCCTCAGTTTGGACAGAGCACCATTTCACTGCGAGTTACACTGTGAATGACTATGTATGTGACAAATAAACCAAACTTGAAACTTGAAACTTGAAATTTGATATAGTAATCAATAGACCACTGAATATTCTGGAGCATTATTTGAAACTCTCTGAAGCAAAACTTTTTTTCAACACTTTCTCAAGGGCAGAAAGCGCTGATACTTAGACGAACCATTTTCACTGCAAAGATGATAATGTAATTACTAATTATAGATTGTAAATGTTCCTCTCTCTATGCAGACTATACCCTTCTTTTGTATGCTATGCTTTTCTCATTTTGGGATGTTGGAATAATTAAATTGGTATAATGTACAATTTCAGAGATAATCACCTGTTTAATTACAATTAAGTTGAAACACCGTCAACTGCATAAGGCCCAGTCGTTTGTCACACAAGACGGCAGAACTAGGAATTATTGAATCAGTCGCTGCACACAAAACGTTAAGATCTTACCCCTGTATTGTTTCAACGACACTAATTAGCGTCAGAGGATGAAAGCGATTATGGGGGACATGCTAGACGCTAGGCTAACTCCTCCCCTGTGCGGCATCTCTGGGGTGGTGGGCGAGGAAGGCCAGGAGGGGGCGGCTTGGCTATGCCCCCAGCAGGACTCATTTGCTGTGGATAACTAAAAGCCCTCTTGCAAGCTGGGGCCCCACAGGGTCTCCCAGGCAGTGATTACTTTAAAGGAGCCTCCCGAGACTGGCGGGCCCTGTAGCCAGCTTGCTTCCAAGGCTTGCGGCAACAGTGTGGCAGTGTAATGCTCCCGGGACTGGGGCTCAGTGAATAATAACTCGGGTGTGTGTCGCTTAAAGAGAGGCAATAAACGTTAGGGAGCGGCACAGGATTGACTACGCAGAACTGCTCAGGCTCTTTTGCGGTGGGCTCGCCATCCGCAGCAGCTGGGAGCGCGTGAAATGGGAAACAACCATTCATGGCCAGTCTGATGGCTCCCAAGAGCACCCTTTTGTCTTTATTTGGTATTTAGCGCAGTTGGTGGAGGAGGACAGGGTAAAGTCTCATATGAAGCCTGCAGCACAGAAGGCAAACTCACCATCATGTGCAGTTCTTGGCGCCTTCCTCACTATGTCCTGTGGCTCATGACTCAGTAGCGCGTGACATTTTAGAGACCAGGACCACATCTTCATTATGTGTGTCTACAAATTGTAAGACATTGTGCAATTTGAAATGTAGGTTTTTTTTCCTACCTGTAAAACAAGGTCGTTTCCGGGGCTCGGCTTTCAGTTAACTTTCGCTGATTCAGCCATTTTGTTTACTTTTTCTAGCCTCTTTCCCAACATGCTGTATGTGCCGTTTGTGACCAATATGGGCAAGGGATAAAACCTGCTTACAAGACTACTTTTAAATCGCTTTATCGTACGCTACGCTGAGAAATGTCAATACAATTGTTGTCAGGGTAATGTAGTTACACATCTTCAGCTTTGGGGAAGGGAGGGGAAAAACATGAAAAATTGTAAATTCACTAAACGAAAGAAAGCACTGAAATAATAAAAATAACTAAAAATCTATTCGCTTGCTATATTTCTAAGCTCTAGTGCACATCCTCACACCCTGCCGCCAATACCAGTTTGTCCATGGAGTTTTTTGTTTGTTTGTTTCACTTTGGACCAACACAAGTCCGGTTGTGTTGCCCGGGAGACAGTACACATTGATTTTGCACCATGATCGTATAGACATGTGATTTGCTGGAATATAAAAATAACATGTGAGATATCATCCCACCTCCTCAAACATGGAAGAGAAACTTTAGGTGACTGGGTGAGAGTATGTAGTTTAGGTGACATTCCCTGAACCTTGAGGCTGTGTGACACTAGCTCTAAAATCGGCAGGTTCTGGAATGTGAAGTCACTGGTTCACATCTTCACCTTCACTTAACAATGAAGACATCAGGAATGGATGTACTGGTTCTTGTGTGACACATCCCAGTTTGATGCATGGAGCTGGTTAACTCAATATTCACCCCTGCAATCTTTGAAAGTTAAGAACGAAGCTCTCACCTTGTACTAGTATGATTTTACTATGACTCTGGACAGCATCGTTGATAGTTTATACTGGGATGCAATAAAGACAAAAGGCCCATATTTTCTCAGGTATGAGTGAGTTTGTGATTTGATTTATGCTGTTTGCTTCACAGATAGAGGAATGTCATTTTGATGAGTATTGGCAGACCTAGAATAGACGAGGTGGTTTAATGATAAATATGGATTGTGGAAAAGGAGATCGTGTAAATCAGTGGAACCTGTCAATTTAATAGAGGCGGTCTTCAAATACACAATCGTTCCCCCCCCCCAAACACACACACACATACATTCATACATTCCTACATTCTTAATATGTGAAAATCACTTAAATCTGAAATCAGAATTTGTCAACGAAATGTTCAAATGCTCTGTGAGCTGTGAAATGTTCAAAAAAGACACAAACACACCTCTGTAAACCCAAAATGTCACTTAAGGTATATCTCCATGGCAACAAGGAGTCCCAACAAGTGCAGCATGGCAAAGTTTCAGCTTGGATCCTCTTCTCATGAAGTGTGCCAGCAACCTCTGCCATAAGTTGGATGGATACCTCAAATATTTATGCGACATATATTCAACGTGGCTGCAAGGTTAGTGAGAAGTTTCTCCAGCAATCTAAAGGGGAGTCCCAGTGATCATCTCCTGCTTTCACCTTGATAGAAAGGGGGGCATGTTCTCAAAGGGGAGCTGATCTAAAATCAGGCTTTATATTGTTATTGCCATTTAGGCTGAGTAAGGAAGCTGAACACAGATCAGGACTCCTTGCCTATGACAGTTTGCTAATACACGCCCAGGGGATTATTTATTATCACAGATCATGGATCAGTGTAAACAACTCATATTCTAAGTAACTCTTGGGAGGTTGCAAACCGCTTAACTGATTGCTGCCCTGTAAAAGCATAGTGGCATACAAAAAAAATCCATGGCATCTTCAGGACTATATTTAATCATAATGGGTGCCCACGAAAATGTAACTACAGTATAACAACACAGTGGAAAACAAAACAATCAAGATTTTTGTATATTTTTTCCCAAGCTATTATGGAATATATAGTTGGAGAATATAGTTATTTATATATTTAGTTGGGGAAATGCCCTATAAAGGTGGATTGGCTAAGGTTGTTGTGTGACTGTGTGATGTGGTCAATCCAGATAGAACCGGTGGCACTGGGCAGGCATTAATAGTGCCAGTTGCTTTAGTCGCTGGGGAGGCTACAGTGGATCTGCATTGTTGTGTAATGCTTGCTAATATAATAAGTAAAATCCATGTGGAACCAGTGACACTGAGCGCACATCAATGGTGCCAGTGGGGCTGGGTACAGTGTTAGTTGCTGGGAAGGCCAATATGGATTTTACAGGTTGTGATAGTGGCATAGTGCGTTAAGCCCATATGGAACTGGTGGCGCTGAGCATGCACTGATGGTGTCAGCATGGCTGGATATGGCTTTCACCAGGGAGGCCAGTGTGGGTTTATGTTTATAGCGGTGCGGCTTGGTTTAAAATTGAGCTTGGAGGGGGGTGAGCCAGACCTCACTGGAGAGCCTTCTGGAGTTGGCATTGGCTTATTTCAGTGAATTACTGGCTAAGGGAGATGCCTACCCGATGAAGAGCTTGCAATGTTGTGGTAGCTGGAATGAAGAGCGTGGGCCCTATGTGAAGCCCGAATGGATTGGTACTTATCCTATGTATAAGTACAATTACAATTTGTAATTTGATTACAACATGTAATATCAAATAAAAGCAGCAGAAATGTTGTGCAGTCATAACACACACACACACACACACACACACAACATCCAAAAATATCTTGTCTTGGTTGACCTCATTAGTGTACGCTTAAAGAACCAACCTTCTTACCACTGGTATCACTGATGTAAGGGAAACCAAAAGAAGACCTTATCAGATGAAGCCTACCTCTAAGGTTATTAATCATGCCTGAAAAGTAACCTTTAAAGACCCTTAAATATTGCAACTGCGATGCTTTGTGAGGTTGTTTTTTTTTTTGCAGTTAAGTTTTGATAACAACACCATAACGATTTTGTTAACTAAGATGCACATGTCTGTAAACACAGATTCTTATCTGGGTATCACTTATCCAGTACTCCTGTCACATTGAACACGCTTACTCCTGCCTGCAGCTTTTACCATCTCTTCTATGAATGGTGCTACGGCGCTGGCAGGATCTCTTGAATCAGACAGCTTATCCTATCAGACAGCCATGGACAGAAGTTGCCCTGATCACAATTCCAGTGTCCCAGTGTATGGGAGAAATGACAAAACCAGTCTGAGACTCAGCTAGGAGGAAGGACACGCGGAGGTGGAACTAAAGTGTCAGGACAGGACTGTAGGAACCTTGTGGGTGAAAGTGTGGCTTTCGAAAACTGCATGGCAACTACCTAACCCTGAATTTTGTTTTATTTCTGACTGCAAGTATGTTTTAGTGCTTTCAAGGTTGCTAAGTGAGTTTTTTTTTTTTTGCTACATGGGACCAGAAAGCAAAAGCTTGACATCATTCTATGCCCAGTGTGTGCCTTTTGAAAGTTTGAACCTAAAGGTCAGGAGAGCATCTTAATGGAAGTCGATAGAAGTTAATAATGTACTTATGCAACTGTTTTTTTAACCAACAAAAGGCAAAAAGTAAAAGGCACTGACATGGTAGAATTTCATCCCCTCCCTCAGGTGGGATGGTGGGAGAAAAGGGGACTTGGTTTTGACATCACTCCTACAATAACAATCAATTTCAGCTCTGAATGTTCTTCATTTATGAATAGAAGAGGTGGGTTTAGCAGAGCCATATACCATTAATGTTGGACAGCTGAAATAATACATTTAGTCCATCCTTACATGAAGTTGTTAGCACACTTAAGTAATACATGCTGTCCCTTTTTTGGTAAGTGAGGACATGTTCCTTTGCATATGTTGCCACAGAAAGTGATCATTACTGCAAAGCACACATCATGTTTCTTGCTGAAACTTAATCAGCTGGCCCTTGTACCTGCCATATCTAAGTGTAAAAGCCACTAGCTGAAACACAGTGGTCTTCTAAAACAATTTACCCACACAATGTCGATTGGAAATAATTGGACAGTGACACAGGTTTTGCCTATGCACTCAGTTAGATGGCAATTAGATGGCTGCAGCACTTGAGCAAAAGGTAAAGTTTGAAGAGCTTTGTAAAGTTTCTGGTTTCATTTCTCAAATGATTATTGAGCTGATGTAAAGATAATGTAGAGAAATGTGTTTTTTTTCTTCTTGAAGTGGTGCATTGAAGTCTGCTGAAGAGAAACTCAGAAACTCAGTCGAGCCAAGTCGTGAAAGGAAAAAAACAAGGGTCAAACAGTCGGAGGCCAAACTGCAAGAGCATGAAGCGCAGAACCCACTGACACCCAGCCATGTGTCAAGGGGACGGTGTCAGAACCCATCACTGACTATGCCAAACGAGGAGAAACTGCCCCAGGAAAGAGGATGCGTGTTTGTAAGCTGAAACTCAGCAATAGCACTGAGGAGGCATACAACAGCGGACTCTGTCAGCTTGTGCTCACATGCTTTCTGGGCTACCTTTTGGAAAGCATTGCCAAATAACATTGTGGCGTAAAATGCACAAATGACACAATAAGCACAGCACCTGGAGTCTTAGGGAAAGAGCTAGGTGAGAACGACGACTTTGATAATGCTGTGGAGTTTGGCGGATAGCCGTAGGTATGGGGGACAAAATTAAAACATTCCTGCCATTGAGCTGGAATCTGAGTATCCCCACAGAGACTTTGATGAAATACATGTTAATGCAGTAGCTGTAGTGAAAGCGAGATGGAACTGTCTTCAACTTTTATGTGGACCTATATATTTTTACTGTGTGAGGGATAAATCTCATTTGGACTAGATGTTATTATTTGTTTACACTGTAACACCACCTTCTGGCATAGTGGTCTATGCTGTACTGTCCTGAATAACAACCATCAACTGAATGTAAACAAAATGGCTCCACACTATGTCACATTTTACTGTGCAATAGAATTGGTCTTTCAGTCATTACAGTGGATGATGATAAGGCTTGCGATCTTCTGGACCTGGCTTGTAACCAACTCAATCACTCACTTGCTTTTAGCTGACTGACAATTCTCCACAAACAAGCGCTATTAGAACTGAAGTAGTTTTTGTGTACATCATTTAAAAGGAGGAAACTCCCATGAACCCACACCCATTGGATCTCACAAATGCATATATGCTTCGAACTCATATACATTAAATAAATGGTCTGAAACATACCCTACTTAAGTGAATGCTATGTACATTCGATTATTTTACATTTGAGTGCCATTGCATTACAATGGCAAATGGGTATTGTTATGTGCTTTTTACATTAACACAAAGCAGCATTGCAAATGTTTAGGTCCAGATCCCAAATGAGTAGTCCACAGAAAAACTTGCAAGGAAAAACTCCATGGGTAAATTAAAGAAGAAACCTTGGGAGGACCAAGACTTAAGAGGGAACCCATTCTCTTTGGGTGGCCCTGGTTATAAACAGTCTGTGCTATACTTATATATATATAGTCCATGAGAGTTCCAAACAGCAAGTTCAGTAGCTTTCCAGATGGTTAGATGCATTTAGTTCAGTTCAGTGTATGTGTAGGAGTCTCAGCTTCTCCAGTGGGTATAGGACGGGTGAGCTGTTTCTGCATCTAAATGCAGAAATGTTCACTCAATCAGTGTGAAGATGACCACAAGCAGAGAAGCACCAGGGCAGCCATGTAAGAGGCAATTTGCTTTAATGGCTTTAATGGTTTAATGGTTTTAACCTGGATTATTTCTCAATGTTTTAGTCATGGCTGAGAGTCTGTCCATTCTGAAACTGGTTAACATGTGACCAGTGTTGTCCTAGTAAGGATACAAATTATTCAAAAGCACAAAAGAAACCATGTTTCTCATTAATTGATAAAGTGAATCCATATTGGCTTGTGTCTCCATTATTTCATCACATCATGCTCAATTGTGTTTGCCTAGTGTTTGTCTGTAATGAAGTTGCCAGATCTTAGCTGTGTTGGTTGCCTGTATTCTCACGTAAATGATTACAGGAGCTGGTATTAATGGGAGTCAAAGCCCAGGGGAATCAATACACTTGCCATTCACCAGTATGTCTAAATCTACTGAAAGGTCAAGCAGACAAGAATGTCGATTCCCCATCAAATGTGAACAGTGTGCTAGCATTAAATGTTCTCCAAAATAGAGATACATGTCACCCCTGGTTTAAGCATTTATAGCTTTATGGTACATAGTCTGCCTTTATCTTGCTGCTTTAGTGTACAGCCTTAATGCTGCAGTTTTTTTCTGTTGTGTATTGATTCAAATGGAGCACTAGGAAGGTGTTTGTTTAATCCCATCATGACCACTACTTCAGAGACTGCAATCCTGTTGGCTTGATTGTATTATAATGCAAACACTAAAACCTGCTTCTTGTTATTTTACTCTACAGTGCATAAGGAAATGCACATGGTGTTCGAAGCTGGTTTTCAAGCTCACTGGACTTGAAATGAAGCATATTTTTGAAGTTGGTCAAGATGGTTCATGAAGATGGCAAGCTTTAGTAATACTCAAATTCCAGTGCAATTTGCATCCATATTGGGTGAACCGTTCAGACATATTTAAGGACTATGAAGTGTGAGGACTTTGATGTGCAGTCCGCATATTGAAGGGGAACAAAAATAAGTAGACAGCTGGTTGCTCAGTGGTTTCTTGGCCATCTGTTTAAAGCTGCATTAGGCCATCCACATGAGAGCTAGCAAAAGTTTAAAAGTTTATTTTAGATGCCTCATTTGCTTCACCGAACGGAAGACCAAAGAGGTGACAGTGCTGGTAACATGATTCATCCTGAAGCTGGTGAATCAAAATACATCAGTCAGAAACACAGCCAATGAGGAAAAAACAGGAAATCAGTGAGACCTCAGAGGGTTTAACCACATGATGCCAACCACTGGCAAGCCTCTAGAAGAGAAAAGCCAGATTACAGTGAACTGCATGTAAAAACTGGTTAATTCTAGGCTGGATAAGACAATTACCAGAATGATGGAAGGAGGAAAAATCTGGAAGAAGTGCACACTGTCCACAGCATCAAAGCATACCATCTGTGCAGCATAGTAGTATAGCTATCAGTGGAACCTGTTCACTGATGTACCAATGGTCCAATCAAATCCATCCATTCAAAACTGACCAATTCTCAAACAAAAACAACAAGTTAATTGAAAATTATTTTAGGGGAAAATCAAGATTACATAGGTTTTTCACTAATCTCATATGTAGTTGGCCAGTCAAGTCAAGTTTTCAAATTCTATTTATTTAGTTTTTGCACTAAGGCTACACTAGATGGCAAAATGTATGTGGGCACCCCTCCTGATTATGGAGTCAATGTTTCAGCCACACTTGTTTCTAGCAGGTCTATAAATCAAGCATAAACCATATAAAGTCAGTTCATGAAATTTCTGCACTGATGGATCTGCTCCAGTCAGTTGTAAGTGCTATTATCATGAAATGGAAGTGTCTAGGAATAACAACTCTGTTCTGTGAGTTTGCAAGATGGACCGTGCCAACTTACAGAACAGGACCGCTGGGTCCTGAATCACGTAGCACATGAAAATCGCCTGTCTTCTGTAGCACCAGTCACTACAGAGTTCCAATCTGCCATTGGAAGCAACAATAGCACAAGAACTGTGCATTGGGAGCATCATGAAATGGATTTCCATGGCTAAGTAGCTGCATACATACCAAAGATCATTATGCACAATGCCAAGTGTTGGCTGAAGTGGTGTGAAGCATTGCACCACTAGACTCTGATGCAGTGGAACCGTGTTCTCTGGCATGATGAATGCATGCAGTCTGATGAATGCATGCAGTCTGGGTTTGGCTGTTTCCAGAAGAACGTTACCTACTGGAATGCACAGTGGCAACAGTAAAGTTAGGCAAAGGAGGAATAATAGCCTGGGGCTGTTACAGCATAGAAAGGCATTTTTAGGGAAGGCAGTTCAGGGAAGGCAATTTCTTGCTCCTGAATGACTGTGCCCCTATATCCAAAGCAATGTCCATAAAGACATGGATTTGAGTTTGGTGTGGTGGACCTACATTGGCCTGCACAGAACACTTGGGATGGATTGGAAGGACCTTTTTGACACAGGTGTTCTGGTACATCAGTGCCAGAATTTACAAATACTCTTTTGACTGAATGTGCACTAATTACTTCAGATATGCTCCAAAATCTTGTGGAATGCCTTCACTCAAGAACAGACAATAAAGGGTAAGGTAACTCCATGTTAATGCCCATGGTTTTGGAATGGAATGGCCAACAAGCTTGTATAGATATGATGGTCTGGTGTCCACATATTTGGCCATATGGTGGATGAGGCTAACCCTACTAACAACCAATAGAAACTTTTGATCACCAGTTAGCATCATGATGAAGGGTGCAATTGCTGTGCAATTCACCTAATATAAATGTAAATATTTTTTAAAATGTAGGTCACATTCCCCACTTTAACCTGTCATTGATTTCAAAGCCAATATGGTACACAAACCAAAGCAATAATTTGCATCAATGTCTAATGAATTATGGCCTGCATTGTCATTTCTTGAAATGGTATTGATCATTTATTTGTGCGTCTGAAGGGCTCAAGTGACATGTAAAATCTATTTGAAAGTTCTAGACATTTGAATAATTCAAGCCCACCAAAAGATTAGTCTTTTCTTCCAGCTTTAGCACTGTACTGTGTATAACACTGCGATTTATCGCAGTACCTCTGCAACATGAATATTATATCTACAGATAATGAGTTCTTTTGTTAAAAGGTGTTTGATGTTACATAGACATCACAGACAAACTCTTCAAATATTGAATCTACAGATTATACTTTCCATAAACAATACAAAGTATGTGACAGGCAGTGGAGCATGTGGGTTAGGCCCTAATTCCTGGATCCCTAATTCCTGGATCTGAATGCTGTATAGGCAGAAATAAAATCCATCTCAATGTGAATTGCAGAATTGCTCTGAGACTACGAGGACACTTTACTCATATGAAAGATTAACATTAGTCTGACCACAGGAGTAGAGAACCAGATCCAACCTCAGTGGGTGACAGGTAGGGATGAACACCTTAGGACATAACCGGGGTCAAGGGAGAGTGAATGAGCTTAAAAGTGTCTACTAGAAAAGGGACAAAGAAAATATGTTACCGTTTGCTCTTTTATCTTGTTAACAGCTGTTGTTTCATGAGGGGGGCTTGAACTGATGCAACGGAACTGAATTTTTGGAGGGTCATATACACTTCACGCAAGTGTCACTTCAGTCATTTCAATACACTTTTTTTTTCTATTAAATAGACTGTTATAACAGTCTTTCAAATACGCAATCACCAGGGAAACAATTTATATTCTGCTTACCAAACCCAAACTATTAATGCACACATGCATTTTAAGTCTACTGAAAAAATCCCAAGGTGTTTCACAAAAAAAACAAAAAAAACAAAAACAAAACAAAAACAAAAAAACATCCCCCCCCACCCCATGGGCAAGAAGATTATACAATTAGGTTTAGTGAAGTCAACAAAACACTGGCTGTCTTTGTTTACCGTTTGGTGTTTGGAGTCAGAAGATCCCTCTCAGGCTTTGAAATGGTAAACATGGAATGTACAACACAACTCCTAATCACATTTAGTTGAGAAAATGAGAAGAATGCTTTTGAACATGAGAGGTATTTCAGGCTACATGTAAAGAAATAAGCTCTTTAAGCAGTCCATGACACTGACAGTCAAGCTTTTTTAGGAAAGGTAGTGGTTTTGGAGAAATGAAAGAGCTTTTCCTGTTTGTCAGGTTTGGGGGTGGGGTGGAGGGTGGGGGGGGGGGGGGCTTTGCATTAGTTTACCCACCAGCTTTAGAGGGTCTGATCTGAAATATGCAAAAGAGCCCATCTGTGGTTGTTCATTTGGGACAAGCCATGGTTCACTTTGAAACAGGCCCTGGGTCTTCAGCTTCAATGAGCTTTTTAAACTCCAAGCTCATAATTCTCTGATGTTAAAAAAAGGCTCCCTGAGACTGATCTCTCTCTTTTCTTTTCTTTTTTTTTTCTGGCAAGACACCAGACTTTTACTTCTGTACTAGCCTATACCAGATATCACCGTGGGAGACCGCACAAAAATGTTAACGAGTGCGGCGCACTCTGTTTTAGAGGCGGCTGCCGTGTGAATAAAATTTACTACGAGCACAGAAGGGACTCATAAATAAGCCCAAATTGTGTACGACAGGGAAAATATGGGGGCTTGCGAAAGTGTGAAAACACCCTAATTTAATCATGCAAATTCATCTGTCAGGGCATGGGCATGGGCAGACTGAGCCAGCGGCAGAACCAAAATGGCCGCACGGCGTGGCTGCTTGCGAAGCAGTTGGCAGTGGTAGAGGAGGCTAAGGAGCTGTGTTGTAATGGAGGGCTCAGGCGTTAGTGTCGCTTGGACCACTGCCACTGCCGAGTGATGCCTTTTGCTATAGTAACGACTAATCTACTCTCATCAACATAAACCACAGCAGCAGCAGCAGCAGCAAAAATAAAATAAAATAAAAAATTGGGATATCATGAAGCTCTAACTCTGTTTAATAAAGTTGGTATGCAAAACACTTGGGGAGCATCAAAGCACTTGTAATCAGCAGACCAAACAGCCCTCTTGTTTTTCTTGGTGCTAAAAGCTGCCTCTTGCCAGAGCTAATCTTATCACCTATTGCCAGCGATCAGCGACTGGGATCCTGCAAACTGCCCTTCCCGTGACGCTGAGCATCAATCTGATCAGACCATGAAATTAATATGCAATCATGAATTATTCATTATTGGGAGGCTTTTTATTTGAAGCCTGCTTTCCGGGAATGGCAGTGTTGTTGACAGTGTGGGATGGTACGGAGCCGTGTTGAATCAAACGAACTGCGGCGGGGCAGGCATGAGCTTAATCATAAAAGCAGGCACGTGGCCCACGAGCCTGGCGTGGCTGCCCCCTAACCCCCCCCCAACCCCCGGGTGCTGCTATTACGTCTCCTTGGAAATGGGACAGGCCTCCTCTGTAATTTATATCACCCGGGGGCCCATCTGTTTGAGCTATGAAAGAGGTGGTGGTGGAAGGTGACAGATTGGCGGCGTGTCCGCTCCAACGCTGGAGAGTGGAGGGGCGAGGCCGAGAGGTGCTAGGGGAGTCTTCACGCTGCAGTGAAGCCTAAATGCAGCCATAATGCTTAATGCCTTTAATGGGTGGCTAGATGGAGCTCGGCTGCTGAGTTGCTGCTGAGGTAGTTACTCTCAATCCCCATCTGAATGGCAGAAATGGGCAACCTCACAAAAGAAAATAATAAAAAAGAACAAAGAACTAAAAGCAAATGGAAAAGCAAACACAAAATGAAAAATGCTACACGTGCATTACTTGCCTGCTAAAAAAAAAAAAAGCAATACTATGTGTCTGTCAGATAATAATCACTTTTTCCTATTTAGCTGAATATGCAAGTGTTAGACCGGCATGGCACTTTGTAGCTCATATGTTATTCATCACATGGGGATCTTTTAGATGAGGAATGATCAAACGGGAGAGACTGATGGCACAAATGCAGGCAGATGCAACAACAACAAAAACAACCAAAAAAAAACAAAAAAACCCGCAAATGCAAATCGCTTTCCCATCTGCCGGTTGCGTTAGGGGGTAGCGTCATGACAGAGATGGCTGGTCCATAGATTAATCAGACTTTATCAGGCTCCATTATACACCTGGAGAAATGTGGAGTCTAATGGAGGCTGTGCAAGTCTGGAACTGGGGAGGTGTGGTGTGGAAATGCTACAGATTTGTTAGTCAATTCATGGCGTGAGAGGCATGGTTTCAAACACACTGACCTCACTTGGAATTTCAGAGTGGCCGAGGGGTCTTAACCGCTGCACTCCTAAACTCCCTGTGTGAGAGGATTCCATCGAAACAGCCCCAAATTCCCCACCACCAGAATCCTAAATTGAGCACCTCAAAAGTTTGAAAAACTCTTAGTCTGAAGATCATTTAATCAGACTTTTGCCATGTCTTGTATAAAAAGTTTAAGAAAACCACACCTGCTTTCCAGCCTCAATCTACTATAATGCAACATTCTGAAAGGATATTTGGTAATGATCTCCTTTCAATTTATGCCATGGATTTAATATTTCACTTAGATACAGTGTAGTCCTGTCACTCTGTACAGCTAATGATGTTAATTAAGTAGCTATGTTTACAGTTATCTGAAGCCTGCTTTCTGCTCCCCTCTCCACACACTGCACGCACACTGCGCAGTCCCCGCTCTCAGGAAGCCCATTCTAAGATAAAGCCCACAGTACATACTGATGTGCTCATTACAGTCGCCTGACTGGGACCTTCGCTCCTCAATATCTTCATCATTTGCGCTCTGGCTCACCTCGCTCTGAATCATTAATGCTTCCAACTGACAGAGTCTTTCAGCTCGGGTGGCGAACGATTGCCAGCATCCTCATTTTCCTTTCGTCTCGATTTTTATACCTCCTCTGATTTCCCTGGGTTGCCAGATGAACCCTGGGGTAGGGAAGGGGGGTGGGGGGTGAGGGGAGGAGAGGGGAAGAGGAGAAGAGGGGGTGGTTCAGGTTGTGAAAACATTCCAGCTGCTGCTCTTGCTGCCGCCAGCTGATTCTCTTCAGAGGATGAGGTAATTGGTCCCCCCCCCCCCCCCCCCGCCGTCTCCCCCGCTGGTCCTCCTTTTCTCACCCCACGCCACACTACACTAGTTCAGAGATTGCCTTGATCCACTGCAGATGCACTAAAAATAGCTGACAGAGGTTCGCAAGACACACTGCTCCAGCCGTCCCGAGTAAAAGGATTATGACAATTTCCGCTGGGGTCTTGGTGATAATTATCGCCACGCCACTCCGACAAGGACAAATAAAGCCGCCTTTATTTGCAAAGTAAGCCATGGTTACCATGGTCTCACTGGCTCAAAGCCGTGCCCCACACGGTCCTCTCTTCTCGTCACTGGCGTGACACATCTGCGCTGTCCCTGTGACCTTCTTCTCCATCTTAACGCCCACGGTGCTGATGTCTCCAGCATGAGAGGACCCTAGACTCGATTCTAGTGGCTGCAACCAGCCGTCTCCACGTCTCGTTTGAGGGCCACGCAGCAGTCAAGGTCGGAGGAAGTGGCATTTTCCGAGGGCTGGAAAGACGGCTGTGGATTAATAGCTCTCTGCTACATAATCCTGAAAGATGGGATGACTCCCCAGGGATTTGCAGTATATGCACTCTAGCAGCCAAAGCCAGGCCAGCAGGTGGATGGGTAACAGGCAGGAAGTTGCCCAAAGGACTGCAGCGATGAAGCGTTTCCCATTGGGGAACGCTGTGCTGCCCAGCTAAATCAGCAGAGTCAAAACAGTACTGCTAACACGTTCCATGAAGGTTCCCTTAATATTATTTATAGTACTAACATTTACAAACCATGAACCATCTGGGATATGAAGTCGGATTCTGCAAAAAGGCCACGCTTATTCACTAGGCCAACAGTCCAGTAATGGCCTTAATTGCTTTGTTAAGACTGCTGAAGTAATGATGCAGTTCATGACTTGTTAGTTTTCGCCAGTCCAGAGAACGTGGTTCAATCATTAAAACACAAACTTTATCCTAGGGATTAAAGCCAACTCTATAGCTGTACTCTCCAAATTGTCTTAAATTAAAATGCAAGCATGTAATTAAAAGGAGCGTGCAAACCGCACGACAAGAGACGCCATGCTAGTAATTTAAGGTAATGAAAGACACATTCAAACATCAAGTGTTGATGTTCCGGGTGATGCTAATCTCAGAGAGTGTGACTTCTGAATGCGTAATTCTAATGTTGAACCGATGTTTTCTAATTGTAATAGTGACATACGTTCAAAGGCACCGTGATGCGGTGCTTTTAATGTTCAGGCGCAAACGCAAGACAACAGAGTTGTAAAATGTATACTTTTGATGAAGCTGAAGACTATTACACAGGCGCCTTTAAGAGCACAAGATGGCGCCCACTCCTCTCATGAGTGGTGCGGATTTGTTGTTTCACCACTCAGAAGTACAACACTTGTACTTTGTGAAGAGTTTGATAATTACCCAGTAATTTACCTCTGGTGTACTAAAGCAGGCGAAAATAGAAAATGCTAACAAGAGATGTGCTGCTGTTCGCCAGAACTGGAGTTGGAGGGATCTTGATAAGAGAATCATAATGTCATAATGCATCTATACACTCTCTACATAATAATATACAGTATACACACATCACCTGCTTTATTAGAAATACTGGGCCTGCAACTACACTCACTGGCCACTTTGTTTGGAACACCTACCTTATTGGTGTACAGTTGGAGACCATGACATGGTGCAGACATGCAGAATGTTCCCGTCATCCTCCCCCCGCATTAATCACTACCCAGAGCATCGGTTTCTGACCACAGTACCCCATGGGACCTCATCTTACATGGCTGACTCTTGTGAAGTCAAAGCAGTGACTACCATGGTGATGGCTTGGTTGTTTCATGGCTTGTCACAGTGTCAGGCACAGCAGTGGCAGTACACATTAATGCCACTGCTGGCTGCCAATTAATATCCCACCAACATGGGACTGGCGGTTAGGAGCCAGTCATTGATTGGAGGATGGCTGACAAAGTCTTTGATCTTTCAAGGTCCTTGTAAGATATTTGTAAGAAATTAAATGTTTCTAATAACGTGGATGGTGAGCATATATACACATGACATACAGGAATAAATTATTTTGGCCTGAGGACTCAAACACTTCCACATATTCTATGCTGTTTGAGAAATCGGATTTATGCTTGGCAACAATCTCTCAGCGACAATCTTTTTTTCAGTTGGCAGATAAATCAATTATCTTTCAGGGTGAAAGAATGGAACACATGCGATCTGTTTTGTTTTGTTTTTGTTAGAGTGCTAACGGAAGACGCAGGTGATACAAGTCTATTTTCATCTGGACGATACATCATTTTGCAGCTGGGAAGGGGTTTTAATTAACCCGACCGACACATTCATTTATATCCATCATGGTATCTTTCCTGACTCATGAGAAAGTTGTTTGAAATAAAACAAAGCAACTGTAATGATCGGTTTCTCTGATGCCAGCCTGCTGCAGGGGGGTGCCAGTGATAAGACCTTCCCCTCCACACAACACTAATTAAACATGCTGTGAAAATGAACCTTTAAAATCACATTCAATGTGCCAAAGGCTCAGTGGAAAATCAGAAAATGAGTCTGGCCACAAGTCATTCCCTTTTTCTTTTTTTTTTAAACAGCCAAATTAAGCTCTCCTGCTCAATAAGACCACACACCCTCTCCGAATCAATAATGCCGTGCTCCAGAGACCAGTATGCTCAATAATGCCGGCTAATGCCATCTGACCTTTTTAACATTCCCAAAAAACAAAAAAATAAATAAAAATAAACACTGGTTGAAAGGCTACACAATCCTTATTCACTCCAAGACCAGCAGGGGGAGATAAGTGGACCACTTACTCAGTCAGCCAATCACAGGGAACATTTGTTTTGCCAATTCTGCCTCCAGTAGCTGTCGCAGCTTTTCTGCTCCATCAAATGTAGCTCATCCAGGCCCACGGCCAGGTATGAAAGACTCTGCAGCAATGACGCCAAGGCTCTGGGCCGGCACGGGGCCGACCGCAAGGGCCGCCCGGCAAAGGGGGACCCGCTCATAAGATTGATGACATGACTGTGTTTAATTACTTTAATTTGGGCTCCTGGCATGAGATGTGCTTCTGAAACTATACAGAGGCAGGATACACCAGCCAGGAATGGATTCAGACCTCATCCTTCTTCCCCATACATTTATGGAGCCAGGACAAAGTAATCTTCCAGCGGCCAGAGGGATGCTGATGTGGCAAAAATATTAATGAATGATATTATAATGATTATTATTATTATTTATTGATAATAGTGTTAACAACAACAACAACAATAATAAAAATAATAATAATAATAAACTATATGAACTTCTTTTTCTGTATGAGTCCCACACAATATTCAGAAGCTGAAGTTTGTAAGGGGGCACATGCCTTCAGCTACTCCTTTCTACTTAATATCACCCCATACATAAACATTCCAGGCTCTGCACTGGGTATTACATTTTGCTACCACTTCTTTTTTTTTGCTACAACCCGTATGACTTCTGGATATTGCTCCTAAACCAAGTCTAGGAGTTCTTGTGCTTCTATTAAAATCCAGTGAGCCTTCAGATTCTGTCAAAGACATGGTCTATACTCATGGAATTTATTTTAGGACCAGAAGTATGAATATGATTTGGGTGTTATTTCTGATAAATATATCAAAGGGTTGAAAGATCAACAGTTTGCAGGCACGAAGTGTAATGGAATGTTAACATAACCTTGCTGCCAAATTATGTAATTAGTGGAAGCCCTCTGGGAGGATTGTCTCTAAAAGGGAAAGAAGCAACAATCCAACAGCCAAGAGAGAGAGAGAGAGAGAGAGAGAGAGAGAGAGAGAGAGAGAGAGAGAACACAGGCAGGCACCCATCTGGAGGCTGGTAATTGGCGAGCTGAGTTCGGCTGAGGTGAAAGATCCTGAGGTTACTCAGTCAGGCCTGAGGCCACACACACACACACAAACACACACGCATATCCACATTCTCCCAGTGCTGTGCCAGTGTTCATCCGGTGCTTGAAGTCCATTTGGAAAGCTGTAACCTTGAAAGTTCCAGTAATTACTCTTTTGGCCACAGGTTATCATTGTCCAACTATCACCCTACAGTGCACCAGCACTTCAGAGCACAGGAACATGCACACAGTGGGAGAAATATACTTTGACTGGGACTGTCATGTAGTTTCAGTTTATGTGTCTGTAAATTACTACTGTTGTTAAAGCGCAGTCTATGAGGTATCATTTGAAAGAATTTTAACATAGAAATCACAGCACGTTTTATAATAAGTCTACCTTCTTCAGGGATTCCTAATGTTTTTGGCAGGCACACTCAAAGCTGTTTATCAGGCAAGCATCCTCAGGTGTCTACACTGGCAGTTATAAAGCATGTATAAGTCTTTATATAATATATAATAGGAGATAAATGAGGTTTTATGCAAGGAATGCATCATGGGAATGAAAAAAATACATAATACATTAACTCTGTGAGGACAAACATTAGCTTCGATGTTCTGTTGTTGGGCTTCAAAAGAGTTCTAGTCTGAAGCCAAAACTTTATTATTAAAAAAAACAACAAACATAACAAAAAGGTAGCAAAGGTAACATCCAAGTATATTTGTAGCAGTGCATATCTAATGAAATATTTAATTCAGTCTTCCGCATGGTGAACGCATCTGGAGACAAACGAGCCTTGAGTCATGAGTCATGTATGCAAAAGAGCTCGGAGCCACTGACCAAGCCAGTGAGTATGACACAGCGAATTATGCTGCATGCCTCTGTGTCACCTCTAAATCGGATAAACTTCAGAGATTAGCAGGGAGATATTATGATAAACAGGACATGGAGTGCGAGTTCAGATTTTACTTTTTTCCCAAGGTCTTTTCAAACTCGACTCGGCACTGGGGGAGTGGACAGCAGTAACTGACAGCTGCTTTAGGCCTTCAGCTCTGCATCCACAGGCCGGGTGCGTCCTCACCTGCATTCAGCTCTGTCTTCAGGCAGATGCTGTCTGGAAGTCCATTACATGTAAAGGTGCCACAGAGTGAATGCAGGTATTCTAAGTATAGGTCTGGATGAACCTGACCGTCTTCTGGAACCTTCTAGTTTCTCACAGTGGCATAGAGAGGTTTACATAGTGACATTTGCATCAGTAGAACATAAGTCTAGAGAAATGTTCTTGGATTTCTTTTTAAGATCTTGCAACAAAATACCAACATTACACCAAAATGCCAGTCCCTCACTCCATAGAGAAAAAATAGCAGGTCGTTTAGGAGTGGTAAGTTAGTTAATTGTATTAATTACCTTAAGTACATTTTGAAGTCTAATAGTGAATAGATGACACAGTACATTACCCTAAACATGCACACACACACACACAGATACACACACACACACACACACACACGCACTGAGAGAGACAGAGGAGCTGAATCCAATTCTAGCCTGAAGGGAATGCTTACGTCGGGTTGCCACTTTGAAACATCACAGCTGTCTGATCAGACAACATCACAATTTAATCTACTTCTGAATCGACTTCTCTCACATCATACACCTATATATGCAGGTTGTGCCATATGTGTGTATTTCTCATCTGTACAATCGAATTGCTCACTGGAACATAGCCTCACAGCCCTTCGTATATCTAAAGACTACCAATTTGTGGAGGTGAGACACTTCCGTAATGCGGTATACCTGGTCCTTATGCTCAGTCTCAGTGCAGTGTAACATGTATGCTTTGTGTACAGAGCCTTCCAGCAGACTTAGATTTGGTTATTTTGTGGCGATGCGGCCAGCGACAGCACACCCAAAGACTGCAGAGACTGAAGTTATTACACAAAGCCAAATTAGATGAAAGTGTTGACGTGTTCTGTCGACGTTAATATTGCGGTGGGAGTTGGGAGGGACCTTGTCATCTGAGTCGTAATGAATGGAGACTTGGAAAGCTGAACTGATGGTAATGGGGACTCAGGAGTGTGCAGCTTTCTTGTAGATGTTCTGTGTGTGCAATGCTGGAGGGGCAAAAAGAACTGTGGTTGTTAAAGTAAATGGTTCTTGGCACATTCGCTCAGGGCTCTGATGTGCAACCTGTTTTAAAATTCGGTTTATAGTACAATTATGAGGGAGTAAATAAGCAGTCGGGTGGCGTATGAAACCTGAATGAAGAAGAGTTTGGAGTCACTCACTGCTGCAGTGTGAACTGAAATAATAGCACTGTGGGCAAATTAGTTTCAAAGCTGTGCTATAGTGGTTAAGGACTTGTGGGTTTCATTTAAAGCTGCTTTAATCGGATTGGGCGTAACAAGGAACAACGACGGGGGGTCGTTTTCGTAAATGTAGCATAACAAAATGTTTACTGGCTTATGCAAATGCTGGCTAGCTCAAACCGCAGGGGGGAAAGACCTGTGGGGGCAGAAGCGTGGGGGGTAGTGGTTGTGGCATCATGCAACTGATGCTTTTTGACCTGCTGCATGCGGCGTGCATAACCTGACTGTTCTGAAGAAGCGCACGGCCCAATCTCGTTTCGCCTGGATTTCATTTGGCTGGCGGAGTGAGAAAGAGCCTCCCAGTGCCCGGCCACAGTCTAGCAGACAGGTGCGGAGGCTGACGCTTTCTGCTTTTTTTGTTGTTGTTATTTTTCATGCACCAGTTGCCGGCCCAACGAAATGCAACTGGAGTCAACGGAATCAGGGCAACACGTGAAGCGGGCACCCCCTGGGGAAGCGATCCGCCCGCCATCTGGATGAAAAGAGGCAGTGCGGGGGTCACTCGCAAAAGATTTATGCCCCTACAGATGCTGCGTTCAGCACCCCATTTCAGCCCAGTAGTTTCAGTGCGGCGGAACCTGAGCAGCCCTTCCTCCAGAACCCACCCCCGCACCACTGTGCTAAAGAGCAAAACTCTGAAAATCTTGGGAGCTTCTGTTTAACCACAGGGAGAGGGGATGTGTTCAATGATCATTAAAGCTTTTTATATAGCAGTTTTGTGAAGAAGAGGCAGTAAGGGGAGAGAGAAAGCAAACCCGTGGAGAGACAGAGGAGTTTTGTCGGTGCCACTCCCACGGATGCAGATCTGCTGTCGTCCCACTCCATCCCAGATCTAAATAATCTAACCAAATTCATCTTTTTATGGTGAAGGCTGAAAAATGCTGTCAAATCATCCCATCTGAAAGATTTTAATCTTCATCCATTTTGCCAACAATAGCTGCTCAGTTTTATTTGAATCACATGGGACTAGGAGAAAGTGAGGCGATGCAAAATCTCCCAGGAAGATGTTAAAAAGAGAAGACCCATTCATCTAATCCCACATGCAGTCAGAGCTGAAGCACATGAACATGCTGGATATTTTATTGAACAATAGTTGCTATGCTATATTAGCAAGCCATATCCTACTATACTATACTAATAACAAACAAAAATCTAATTTGTTAATATTTTCACCATATGAATGCTCATAGAGAAAATGATGCAACTGACCACACCTTCTTGGCCTATTTGAGTGTTTGTAGCACATGGTCCCCTGATGAAGGGTTTATAGTTGGAAACTTAACTAAAACATTACATTACCTTTTTGTAACATCTGTTCCAGTAATATTCATGATGTAAAAGAGCAGGTGAAGGGGGTGGGGTGGGGGATTGTGTGGAATATAGAACTGCAGGAAAAAAAAGAATATGGACTTGAGAATGTTCATATTCGTATTAATCCTGACATCTATGATGCCCACACACAAGGGTCTCGGCCCATTCACAACTAATCAGCAGCAGCTATGAGTGTCCTTAATCAGATCTACAAAGCCGAATCAATTGTTGAGAATTTGATAATGAATGCATATATTAACCAGCATCCCCTTCCACCACCACACTAGTTCCAAACTCCTTCTTTCATTAAGAAACAGATCAATCTTCAATCACAGCCACCCAATCGCATCATACACCTTCGGAATTAATTGGCCCGAGTGTCTCTTAAAGCCTGGCCTCTTGGTCCGGAATAGGTCAAGTCAGCTCCATGTGGCAGGCTGGCAGGGAGCTGGTCTTAAACTGTCAAAGTGTCCTTGTCCCCACCAAGTGAAGCCTTAAGCTTGGGAGGGATCAAGGAGTGTGCACATGCATGAATCAAAGAACTGGGCAAATACGGGATGCACCACAAGGGTCTTAAATAAGTGATGGGGCGAAAGGGGGGGAGGGTGCATATGCTAGTTTTTCTTCCCCCATTCACTTTTTCCACTTTGCATTTCAAGGACCTAAACACCAGCACATGTGTCATACCAACAAAGCCCTCTGAACAACTGAAAAATGTTTCTTGATTTAAGCGGAGGTGGGACAGCACTGGGGCAGTCATGCAAGCAGTCAAAGCGAAACTTCAAGATCAAAGGGAATTTTCCTGTGTAAACTCTCATGTGCTTTATATGTGGATCGGGAAGGCTGTTAAAAATAACACGCATGCGTCCGTTTAACGTGGGATTTATGCCAGTGCACTTCCAAAAGCTGGTTTAACTAATGCTAAGATAACGAGTATGGACAAGTGTTTTGCCTAACAGAATAATTATACATGAGTAAAGTAGCTTTATTGTAATAGACCCCTTGACTACAGACTCCAGAGACAATTCCCAAAAGAGAGAAGCTCTTAAACTGCTAAAAGGCAACATACAAAAATGATTAATGCCAGCATTTGACCTGTTCACTCATAGTATGCAAATAGTCTATCCTTAAAGCAGGCTTTGCATGAGCATACTCAAGAGTAATCTAACACTGGAGGTGATGGATGGATGAATGGATGGATGGATGGATGGATGGAAAATTGGTCGGATGGAC
Organism: Electrophorus electricus; assembly: GCF_041902795.1. Lineage (NCBI taxonomy): Eukaryota > Metazoa > Chordata > Actinopteri > Gymnotiformes > Gymnotidae > Electrophorus > Electrophorus electricus. The sequence continues at coordinate 11,986,595 of NC_137514.1, read as the reverse complement.
TGATGCATGGATGAATGATTTGGAGGAGCAAACTTAGCAAGTGTTTTTGGTTAACTAGCCTGACAGGAGATATTCTTACCATCAGCTGGATTTGAAGTCCTCTAGAATCCTCAAAATATTTTAAATATATAGCAGATGGAAGCTTATCCTATATAGCCTTTATATTGGTCATATCATGCTTGGTGTCCAATGGTAACATTTTCTGTCCTGAACATGTCTGCAAAGCCTATTCCATATATGGCTCAGTCAAAATAAAGCTACATTTGTGACAGGAGCACACTATGAAAAAGAATCAGCACTTAGCCAATTTAGACACAGCCACGAACCCATTAATTTTTTTGGTTAATTAATTTAGCTCCATGTTTAATAGACTGGTGTTGAACAGTATATTGACAAACTCTGAAAATCACTACAAAATCCTGCATCATCACTGTTGATCGATAAAGTTCACTTAACACCCACCAAACAGTTGAAATCTTTGATAAGTGAATCAGCAAAAAAATGTAAAAAGTGGTCAAAAAGAGGTATTCACTCATCTTATGGATTCTCGAGAGCTTCAAGAGTGCTATGGGCTGTCATTAGAATAACCATTGATTTCAATTAGCGTGGGACCGCAACTAAACAATTATTGTCAGTCAACCATCAGAGTTAGAGCTATTGATTCAGAGTCTTGTTCCATTCCCTTTGTACGCTCCGGGTGCACCGTTGGCAGGCTGGGATCTGATTAGCGGCCTTCTCCTGTGAATTTGCCACACCCGCACGGGCGGATAAACGTCCATAAAGGTTGCTAATAAGGTTACACATGCAGCGTGCGCATAGAGGCAGCTTGGAAAGGTCAGATTTGAACGCGGCGGATGGTGAGCTGGAATGACGACGTTGCATAACGTCAGTGAGGGGTAGAAGGAGAGGAGGAGGGGTCCAAAGAGAGAGAGAGAGAGAGAGAGAGAGAGAGAGAAAGAGAGAGAGAGAGAGAAGAGTAAAGGAGCAAGCGGCCAAGAGGCAATGTCTGAAAGACAGGAAGGAGAAGGCATGAGTCTTTCTATATGATAAGTTTGCAATCTGATTTGAGGGGTGATGTTGAATGGAGTGATGCAACACAACACTAATACTATCCCCGCAACCAGCTGTTTCACCTAGTTAGCTGCTCTCATGTACTGCACAATAAATACTGCATATGTGTTGAGTTGTTAAATATTCAGCCTACAATCCTGTGTACAGAAAGATTTCCAGCTCATTTCAGTTTCCCTCAATCACTGAATCATTTAATCTTCATTGTGGTTATGTATGTCAAAAACAATGCAAAGAAGAATGGTACAAACATTTATTCTCTATCCTATTTGACATTTTTTAAAACAAGACTTTCCTGCCAAACTCACATATTGTCTATGCTGCCTTCTTGCTGAAATGTTGATCTTCGGTCTCAGACTTGTCGATGTTTTAACTAAATTGTGTTTCACCGTAAATGCACTTGAAAGACGGAGCACAGGGCGTGCCTTTTGACATTATCCCCTAGATTTGTGTCACTTCAAACCTAGCCTTGTGATTGAGACACAGAGAGCCAATTAATGGATTTAATGCCCATTACTTGAACTGCTTGGAAGTTATGAACTTTTTGGAAACTTCGAAATTAGTTTATTGATTGCTCCTTCTCCTCCATTGTCCCCTCTTGCAACAAAATAAGCCCAATTGCAGGAGGGGTCTCTCTCTGTCTTTCTCTCTCCCTGAAGGATATAAGCTGGTGCACTAATACTACTCATATATAAGTGATTTTCTCCTTTTTTCCATATGCTATCCAAATGCCACACTAAAACACTGTGTGAGTTCATCAACGTTAACACATTATCATCATGGAGTTATTGTCTAGGCTCAGTCCAGAAAGTTTTGCATCCTCCCAGCCCCCTTTTCCAAACAAACTTGTAGGGCAAACAGATCTGCCACAGTCAACGTCATCTTCCTCCATCTCCAGCCGACTGTGATCAGCACAAAACACAGGCTTTAATTACATCCCGGCTAATCAGCTGCATCTTAAAATGTAGAATGTATCCAGCTTTAACATTCAAGTCTTGGAAAAAACAAGTCCTGCATATTTAAAGCACATGCTGGTTGGTTACCGGGTATTATTCTGCTTCAGATGTAATCCTCATTTTTCCCCCCTTTCTTTTGTAGTCATAGTTCATCATATTTGATGAAGTAGGAAAACAACTTCTAAGTGCCATGTGCCAAAAATGAAGGTGTGAACCCTGTGGCATCCCTAACCACAAGGACCTGAATGTTACCATAAAAAATAAAAAACAGCCTATTTCAATTGCTGGTGAAATTGCTCGCTCGACCTCTACAAGTTCATGGTATGCTAGAAATGCTTGCTATTTTTACAAGGAAGCAGCCCTATCTCTGTGAATCCAGTTGGTGTTATTAACTGGCTTTGGAGTGAAGGAGCATGTTGAAAGGACCTAACCTAAAGCTAAAGCAAGTCATTTTTTTCCTCTCAAGGATTTTCGAATTTAAAGTTCGTTAAAAAGGTTGCTGTGTTGCTGTTGCAGACTAAACGTGTGTCGATTCATAGCTACAGCAGCTGACGTGACCTCTGTGGTGCTTCTCTTGAACCAGCACACTGACGAGAGGTGATTGATTCAAGTGTAGCAGATACACATCATGTTTCATTCGTATCCTCGTGCGCTGGCATGAAAACATCTTCATTTTTCTGCCTCTAGAATGCTCAGAGAAGCCACTGTCAGATGTGTAAAAAAGCGGCACCTCCCACTCCGGCCAGCAAACTGTTAAATGAGAATTAGACACCCCCCCTCCATGTGCTAATTTGGACTAATTGTTCTTTGTTAGGATTGGAGGATAGCCTCGTCAGAATCGATAATGAGGTCTTCAGCAGATCAGCCCAGCCTCAGCAGGAGGGACAGAAGCAGTAATGGGAAACAGCCAAACTGCGAGTCTGCACTGGACTGGGCTAACAGTGCAGTGGGCAGTGATGCTACTGTGCACCACAGGTGGCTGACTCTGACTCATCCATGACAGGACCAAGAGAAAGTCGCCATCTACCTATGGAGCATGAGTAGAATATATACATAGAAATGTTTTCTTCTTTATCCAAAGCTAAGTAGACCAAAGTCAGCTCTGAAGTTAGAATCTGTAGAATCTACAAGTTTTTAATCTGTCCATAGTACTTTTTGTACAAGTTTCCCAGAAACAACATTAGCCGTTTTTACCTGTGGGCATTTTTTGAAAGTATGTGGAATGTGCTGACAAGAGACAAGCTTTGGTGTGCTGCCGAGGGAAGGCTCCCTGTAATAGCTTCAGTCTAACAGTACGTAGGTCCAGTGGAATACTACTCTCATCCGGGTTTCATCCTGATACGGTAGTCCCTGGAGTCACTGCTGACTGAGAGAGTAAAGAAGAAAAAAAACAAGGAAGCAAAAATGAAGGCTAATGATGGCAAGAGACATTAGATGGAGAGACCGAGGTAGACGTGCGGAAAAAGCAGAGAAAGGAATAGGTATGGTGGCCATAAGCGAGGTGCAAAAGCGAGAGAGGAAGGAGGTGAGCTGTGGTGGTTAGCACTCAGTGAAATAGATTACAGGTCTACAATCCCGTTTCCTAAGAAGGCTGCAGTGCAAAAGCAATGCACTGCCAGATGGAGGTGTGTGAAAGTTAGATCTGGCGATAGGGCGTTTCCAAGCTTAATCCCAATACCAGAGTTTGTTTTAGTGATGGGACATCAAGTGATGTTTAATGTGCACTCTGCTGATAAATTATGAAGTAGGCTAAATAATGAGCTGTTGTACTCACTAAAGCTTTAGCTTGCAGGGCAATAAACTTTTCACAAGCTATAAAGTAACCTCAGTTGAAATACTTTAGGGTGGATGGATCGTTCTCTGTTGACTGTTCAAGGCCCAAGAAGAAGGTACTGAAACAACATCATGGCTGCTCCAGGGCACCAAGTTTGCAAACAGACACTGACAAATGGATATAGCACAGTCGTGCGACTGGGGTGTCAAGGTGGTTGTGGTTGATCGTTCTGTGCATAGCGGCTAAAGCAGAGCTCTAGGAAATGGGTGAAGGGGATGCAAAGAAATCTGACAAGGGCCTGAATCTGTGCACCAGGCCATGTCTGTAAGCTCTGGCTCTGGCAGCAAGTAGACATACATTCCAAGCCCGTGGTTGAGTCAGGCGTCCTGCTCTGCTCCTCTGCTCTCCACTTGGTGTTTCCTCAAAAGATGTTTTGATTCAAATTACTCCTGACACAAGGGTGTGGCGACATCTGCCTGCAGACTGCAGCTTGGCCTGCCCCTTTACTGACACAGAGCTCATCATTTTACAAAGTGCACACAGGATGCTGCTTGAGCCAGTATGATTTGTGCGCTGGGGATTGATGTGGCTCTGTGTCTGTCAAGGGGCAGGTTGACCAGCTGGTTTTTGCATAGTGGAAGAGGCACTGAAAGGGGAAAAGAGAGTGAGAAAGAAAGAGAGAGGTAGAGAGTGATAGACACACACACACACACACACACACACACACACACACACACACACACACACACACACACACATATATATACACATGTGTGTGTGTGTATGTGTATATATATATATATATATATATATATATATATATATGCTTGTGTGTGTGTGTGTATATATATATATATATATATATATATATATGCTTGTGTGTGTGTGTGTGTGTATATATATATATATATATATATATATATATATATATATATATATATATATATATATATTATATATATACACACACTGACTTAAATCTTGACATTTATAATGGCTAGATGACTGTGTCAGAGCATCTCCAAAAGCAGGCAGGTGCTGTGGCGTGTTCCCAGTATGCAGTGGTTAGTAATTAGCAAAAGTGGAGTGAGGAAGGACAACCACTGAACCAGGGAGAGATTCATGGGCACCCGAGGCTCATTGATGTGGAAGGGGAGCGAAGGCTGATCTGGTCTGGTCTGATGAATCTATGGGAGGACAGCAAGCCGGCAGAGGCTGTATGATGCTCTGGGCAATGGTCTGTGGGATGTGCTGGAAAAACAAGTCTGATCCATGGATGCCCCACCTCTTAACTTATCTCTTGGATCTGATGCTAATGTCTTAGTGCCAGATTCCCCAGGTCACCTTCAGAGGTTTGGTGAAGTTCAAGCCTTCAGAGCTATTTTGGTGGCATAAGGTGGACGGACATAATATTAGAAAGACAGTTTTAATATTATTGCTGATTGGTATATGTCCCTTAGTTCTTTTACCCCAATAATCCACTTCTGATAGCCATTAACAAACTAATGTAGACTGTAGACTGATCTAAATTTGTTGGTTTTCATCAAAATTCTTTAGTTTTCTAGCACAGACCTTTCATTACAGACACCATGTTCTCAGTGGGGTTGCAAACAGGAGTTTGGGAATACCATTCCCAAGTCTTAATTATAGCCTACTTCCAAAACCAGTTTCTTATTGAAATTCTCAATGGCATGTAAGGCACCAGTTCCTGGCTACAAGGCACCAATTCCGCAGGCAGCAAAATCACACCATGGCATTATACCACCATTATACCACCACGTTTGTTGGGTTGAATGTCCCTTCCTTTTCTCTTTTGAACACACTCCTGGTCATTGTTGCCAAATAACCCAAACTTTGTTTGCACAAAATCCTTCCCTAGATGGATTTTCCTCAGACTGTGTGATCAGCATCAATCTTCAGTTAGAATACTAAAGATTTTGGAGCAGGGGCTTTTGTCTTGCACAGAACCATGTAAGCCAGAGATAGTGATGTAAAGCTCACTTGATTGTGGACTGCAACACCTGTGTTCTGTCAGCTTCTCATTCATAGTAAAACTTGTTGTTGGTGGTTCTTGGACTTCATTATATCATCTGGAAAAATTTCCTTCAGTACAAGGTTTTCTTCATGACCTTGGCCAAAAATCTACATTTCTATATGTATATAATTTTGAATCTGTGTATACTTTAATATTTTTTGAAAATTCACAATAAACTTATGAAAAAACTAAAATTTGTGAAAGCATTTTTTGGACAGAGAACTATGTGTACAAGGTAGGAAGTTTAAAATGGGGAGACTTACACATAAAGATTCAGTCTTTCAGCACTTCTATATCTGCCTATTTTGCTATAGTCTGGACATGAGCCGTACTGTCTATAGAATCAATATCTTTTAGCAAGATGGAATTTAGGAGCTTGCAGAGAAAGTAGGTAGATGAGAAAGAAAGAGATGTGGAACCCCCCAAAGGGAGGAAGAGACCAGAGAATGTACCATAAAAAACGCACAGTAAAGAGGTGGTGAAATGTTGCCAGTTCCCACAAGGTACTATTTTATGAAGTGTGATTATGGCTCATTAAATGCAAATTAAAGTTGTGCGAATTGATTTGCTACCGATTCATTGCTAATCTGGTGCCTTTGGCCTGAGCTGACCCCCTTCTTTTCAACATACTCACTGTGTCATTCTCAATTTCAGGCACTGCCTTAATATGGGTTGTACTATCTTTCAGAAGGCTAGCTCTTTCAACTAGTGCACTTTCTAACTCACTACATTACCCTTGAATGCAGTGTTGTGTTACTTAGCATTCCTTCGAGGGATTCTGAGCCTCTGCTGGTTTTAACACTCATTCTGGTGTTCAGCTATGACCAAAGAGGCTTTATCCTTGAGTGAACCTGGGAAACCTTTCAGTGAGAACCTGTCTTTTCCAGCCACGTTGCCCCTGATTCCAATTTTTGCATCAGGCAAAATAGCATAAGCCTTTGGGCGAAGGAGGAGGTAGTGGGCAAAGATAGAGAGAGAGTGGGAAAGAGAGCATAGAACGAGACAGCATTAGACAGTGAGAGGGAGAGAGAGGGTGAGAGACTTAGAAAGAGATGTGGTTGAGGAGAGAAAGCTAAAGAGAGTGAATAAGTGTGTGCGAGAGGGAAAATGAGAGAGATTGGGCATCTCGTTCTCTCTCTCTGCGTGTGTGCGTGTGTAAGCCCGAGAGAGGGAGAGAGACACCACGGGGCAGCATGTATAATGATATTCAGTGGCAGTGCTGCTTCTACTGGGACAGTGGTAGCAGTGCAGACTTTTAATCACCCGGCTAGCCGATGCCGGCAAGGCAGGGAACCCTTGCGAAAAAAAAGCAGCATCCTTCAGCCCCATTCCCACCCGGAGCAGCTTGACATGGCTGGAAAATCCACCCCCAAATCTCTCAGACATCTGCAAGCCCAGGGACAGGACAACATGTCACGTTTTGCCTAATGCCGGCTTTTCGTTCTTCTGACTGGAAGTCAAGTGCATTTCAGTGGTCTTGTCCTGCTTGTGAAATACGTCACACTGCTGGCTTCTTGCCAAAGTTTCTGACTGCATGCAGAGCTAACACAAAAGCAGCGTCTCTCGGTGTTGTTTTCTGGATAAGCCAAACAGCTCATCGATAGGGCCTGTCTCCCACTGCCATGACAGAACGCTTTCCCTGAATTTGACTAATTTCTTCCCTCACCTTGAAACCTAGGCTGACCATACGATTCCGATATCCAAGCTCCAATCCACAGCTCCCATATAACTCCCACTGCAGCAGAGAGTGCCGACCACTAAACCACTGTGCAACTTGCTGTGGATCCAACATCCTTCTCTGGTTCAGACAGGATAGACTCCTCAGATTCTCCAGAAAGGACTTATTTACATATATGCCTACTGGTTTCTGCTGGTTTCAGTGTTAGCAACCATGCCCACTGACCATTACCATTATATGATACCTCGTATTTCCTAACGCAATATCCCAACACTTGCCCTCTTTTGTTTCTCACAAACTATTTTAAGACAGAGCTAAGCAAATGTAAATTTATGCATCATTTAAACTAAAAAAAGAAAGAAAAAAAGATTAAAGCTCACCACCCTGTCAGAGGTCTTGTAGGTTGATGAATAAACAACTCAGTTGCATGATTAAAAATTCCCAACAATACCCTTTCACCCTTCTGCTGAAATGTCCTAGAACAACAGCAAAAAAAAAAACAGGAAACGAGGAAAGACTTCCGCCTTGTCAAGGAGAAAGCAGTGCAACCAGAGGCTGGTGGAAAGGCTCCAATTTATGACGGGAGGTGTGGGAGTTAAGAGTGAAGCAAAGGCCTATAATTGGCATCCTTCTTGTCTTATTAAAAGAGAAGATGCCCCATGGATCCCTTAAGTTTGTCCGTGTTTTATTAGGGTCTTGGGTAAATGCAAGGGCTGGAATTCGTGGACAGAACCCTGGGGTGCTCATGATAGCGAAGGTTTTTATTTCTATATGTGAGCGGATATATGCCTGTAAAGTTCACATGTAAAGTTCATGTGTGAAGTTCACAAATAAACCTCATGGCTACAACTCTGGAGGGATTTTTAACGTAGGATGCTATTGACTTTCAGGTCCTTAGTCCTGAGTCAGGGACTGATTTGTGCCTTTTAATCTGCTCTTGTCTTCCAACAGCATATTTTGCTGCTAACATTGTGCTTATTATGAAATGACAAGAACATGATCGAACAAAGCCAAAGCTTTTGTTTCCTTCACAACCTGCCATTCTGAGTAAGCTGATATGTATCTGTATGTATGAAAACTTCAAACTTGAATCTTCTCGTTACACAGATTGAACAAACGTCCTGGTTGTCAGAATAAGCCGTTTATGAGCCGAAGCCTGTTATGTCTTGTTGCTTGTTCTGAAACTGTCGCAGCCGTGGGGATGGTGAGGACATGAGTGCTGTTGTGGCATTGCTGTAAAGCATTGTAAAGCATTGTAAAGCCTTGTAAAGCATTGTAAAGCCTTGTAAAGCATTGTAAAGCATTGTAAAGCATTGTAAAGCATTAGAGGTGTTATTTTCATCAGTCGAATCTCTGGCATTCAAATCATTACAGCAAGTGGAGCTTCAATGGTGTAACATCTGCAGGTGCTTGAATGTAAATACACCGACTTCCGGTCCACTATCAGGCAAGATAGTGTCACTGGAACAGCATATTGGCCTTGGGAAACTTAGCTGCTATACACAGTTTCTCATATTTTCCTAGCAGGATGTATAGGACAAGTACGCAGTAACCTAGTTGATTTGTTTACTTCAAGACCTTTTTACTCTATCCTCTCTCAATCCTATCTCTCTCTCTCTCTCTCTCTCTCTCTCTCTCTCTCTCTCTCTCTCTCTCTCTTTCTCTCTTTCTGTGCTAATGTCTAGTGGTTAGTGATTCTTGCAGTGGGAAACAGGCTTCAGAGGTTCATAGTTCAGAAGCGTGAAAGGCTGTAGCAAGCCAGTGACATCCAGTGTTCGTGGTTTTAACCCCTTCAGGGCCCAGAGGCATGATGAAAGAACCTTAAAGGTTCTCTTGCTTCTCACTCCTGCTTCATTCTGTCTCTCTCTCTCCCTCCATCTCTTCCTCTTTCACTCTCTCTCTCTCCTTATCTTTTATGCCCTTTACAATCTTTCTTCATTTCTACAGCTCAGTCACTCCTTCCCCTGCTACTTTCGTTCTCACACGGCATAAATGTTTATCTTTGCATGTCCCTCAGTCTCCTCTTTTTTGCAACTCCACTCTCTCTATCTCTCTCTCTCTCTCTCTCTCTCTCCATCTCTCTCTCCCCCTCTCTATCTCTCTGTCCCCTTCACTTGCTCTTCTTCATTCTGGCAGTGAAGTAGCAGTACCGCAGAAAACTCCATTAGAGTTTTGAGCATTGCTGGCGTTTCCCCTTCTACCCTCTGTCCCGGCCTCTTTCCACAAATGCATTATGAAAATAATGCTGACATGCTAACAAATCTGACAATTAGCAGTTTTGGTGTTTTATTAGGTGCATGGCAGCAACATTTACTTCTCATTTCCTCCATTCTCAGTGAGCTTTGAGAGAGTTTTGCCCTGGGAGAGACATTAAAAACAGATGCTCCATAACTGTATAAAAACAATGTTTGACAGATAGCGTTGACCTTTTTCACTTATTATGGTGTACACATAACGTACATGTCCAGGTCATATGTATTTATTTACTTGCTTAGTGTAGTGTGCATGCATGCGTGTATTTTGCTAATAATTTAATATTTAAGAGAAAAGTTTCTTGCTGCAGCTGTTGATGTTGTGGTGGACAGGAGGTGGCCAGTGGAATTGCAGTCACGTACGTAAAACTTGTGCATTGTGCAATAGTCACCAGCTAGCTTCTTGCATGCTCACAGCCAGTATCACTAGCAAGATAAGGTTGTTTGTTTATTTTACAAGATATCTTTGGCATGCATCTGATTGGAATGCATGCAGTCAATATCGGCGGAATATTGTGTGTTTCTAAACTATTTATTTGAGTGCTGCCTATAAGAGAAACAGAAAAATAAATGTCTAAACTGTTATGGTACATATTAAAGACTAGATGTATTAAGACATATTTCAGAGGGTATTATAATGCTCTGTAATATTAATACACGGAATAGATTCAACTAGCTGAACTTCAGAGTGCAGTCCTTGTGTACAGTGCAGCACAGCGTTACTGCCGCCCCCAATCCACCTGCTGGGCACCTGAATAAGTGGCGGGTTCGAGTCCCGCCCCACTTTTCGTAGCCTGAAGCGTTTAGCCCGATACGTGAGCGTCACATTCTGCCACTGATTCGTCAGGTCCCATGAGGTTCGCGGTTCCGCCGTTCCCCTATGCATTTTCAGCACCTGGCAGGCTGCTCGTCTCCTGTCAACACAGATGCCTGTGGGGCTGTGCACCTTTGGTTGTGATTTGAGGTGAAGTCTCTTCTTACTTCTCCTGAAAACATAACGACGGGGCTTGGATGGGGCAGGGGGATGACGTGGTGCAGACGTGGGCTGCTGCGTTTCGAAACGAGGATGAAATCCTGTTTGAGACGAGCAGCCATCAATAATGTATCCTTGACTATTGCATTCTTTCCTGGTATAATATGGTTTTACTGGTAATAGTCTTCAGCTCACGGGCATTACAGCTTAGTGTCAGCATAATTTCAATGATAGGACGTATATACACACAAAATGAAGGAAAATTATGTGTCTCCCTCATTAGAAGGAAATGAGGGAGGCTGGTATACTGTATGAGTGTTATGTGAAGGCTTTTACGCTCTCAGGAGGCAAGTCGCAGGAACCCAGTGGGAGAGGGACAGAACGCTGGAGTCACCTACAGGCAGTTTCTTTGTGAAGAATCCCCTCATCGACAAGCTAATTGCCCAGATAGTCAGAGAGGATGGAAATAAAGAGCTAAAAGAAGAACCAGGAACAGCTGATCAGTGTAGATACTAAAGAGACTGAGAGAGAAAGAGTGAGAGAGAGAGAGGGAGGGAGAGAGACAGAACTGAGACTGAAGGTCTTGTCCTTTTCTGTGCCTGTAAGTGACAACAGCATGTTTTTCAGAATTACATGAATGTGCTCTCTCATCTCCAAATGTGGCCTTCATTTGTTTTTAATTTCCACAATGTTCAAATAGGATCCATAATATCTACAATGCACTGAGCACTACATCAGTATTTCTGAAGCACTGTGTTTTGAATAGGAGTGTTTACAGCTGGAAGTTCTGGCAACCATCCAAGACCCTCACAGCATGTTCTGAGAAGCTGTATGGAGTGTGAGTTTAGTCTGTAGAGATAAGGTTTTACCAGAGAACTCAATGCAGTGATCCCTCTCAATTTATCAGACAATCTAAGGATTTTTAAAAGAATAAAATGCTTATATCGGATCATAAGATTTCAAACCACCAATAACAATCTTGTCTGTAACCAGTGATTTACGCACAACCACGCACATGCATGCATGCACACACACACACACACACACACACACACACACACACACACACACAAGCCAGTGTGGCTGTGGATTATGACATTGTGTGACTGATCGTGTTTAATGTGCCTATATATTTTTCAGCAAGAAGATGAAAAGAGCAGAATTATGCCAAGGGTACTTTTCCACTTTCAGACCCATTGAGTGCATTTTCTTAAGAATTAACAACTATAATGACAGTCACAGTAAAAATAAGACAGCATTGGCAATAGCAATAAATTCATGTGTACTGACTGATATGTACTTAACAGGATAGAGGAAATATAAGTAAAATGTCAATGTGTTTATGTGTGCATGTGTGTGCATTTCAGTGTGTGTGTATGTGTATGTGTGTGTGTGTGTGTGTGTGTGTGTATATATGTGTGTGTGTAGGTGTGCGTGTGTGTGCATGCGTGCGTGCGTGTACGTGTGTGTGTGTGTGTGTGTGTGTGTGTGTGTGTGTGTGTGTGTGTGTGTGTGTGTGTGTTTTTTTACGTGTCCATGTACAGGTAAATATGTATGCAAGTAAATATTTGCACAGAGGAGTCTAGGGACGACTAGGTCTGAGTCATCTGTCTTTTCCGACCCCCAGAACGAAAGCCTGCCCCTGCACCAGCGCCGCGGAGCTGGAATCAGCCTGTCAAGCTGTGCCCCCTCTCCGACATGTCTGCCCCCTACCATGACTCACTGTGGTCAGTGGAGCAGCGCTCTGGGTGGGGTCCGCACTATGGTCACTGCCGGGACTGGTGGGTCACCCAGGGGGCTTTACAAGACTCTGCCTTGGTTTGGCAGGGTCTTACCTACTGGCAGGTTCAGCTGATGGTGGTGGTACAACCCACAGGGTGAAATGGAAGGTCAGTCAAGGGTAGCCAGAAAGAAGGAGACTGGGATTTTGTCTCTCACTCCACGATTTGTACATGCTGTATGAATGTGTAAAAATGGAAGTCAGATATTTTATAACGAATATTATATTAATGTGTGAGAACAATGTGAGTATATTGTGTGTGTCTATATATATCATGTTATAAAATAATAGGAGGATTTGCATGTGTATAAGAGGGACATCTATTATCAAAAAGAAAAAAATTATGGAGAGGAGGGTAGGGCCCGTTTGGATTTTGTATGTGTGTGCATGCTTGTGAGAGCTGTGTATAGTAGCACAAATCACTGCAGGAGAGGGTTAATGCCTCCTTAATATTTTTTATTTTATAAGGTAGATTTATTCAATGCTTTGTTTTTATTTTATCCAGCAGTATTTGTTGGTGATTTAGTCTAAGGAGTTGAACCAGGTAGGGCCAGCTGGAGCAGTTGAAAATGAGAACTTTATTTTCAGTGGATTCCTGTCATTTTAATGATAGCAGCTCTGCCAATGAGACATGGGTGAATCTATGGAAACCATCATCTATTGTTTGTAATAGTTGTGGAGAAATGGTAATGGCTAAATGTATGAAGTGATCAGTGCGTGGGGTTGGGTGGCTGGGGATAGGCAGTGTTTGTGCTACCACATCCAAGCTACCTATACAGAGACCAGGGGTGATAACTATGGTTCGGTTACAAGAGTGATAAACAATTTTATAGACTGTTTCTAGACACTGAATACTTTCATTCAGTGAAGGAGGAAAGGTTTTGTAGGAAGAATAACAGTCATCTGCATGTAGACTGAGCTAACATTCGCTAGATGTCTGATTTCTGTCATTGTTCATATTTTGACAAACAGCAATCATTAATGGTTAAACAAAAATGGAACACAGGGTTGGGAAACAGTAAGCATAAGTGTAGGCAGTAGGCAGGGTGTGGGGCAGGATGCACAGACTCTCTCGATGGTGCAGGACATTTATTAACATAAAACACAGATGACAAAGGTGGCACTCACATACAACGTCTACCGTAAACATGACAATACAATTAACATTAAACAAAGAACATATACACATTAACGGTAACTACACAAACCAATGTTACGGCTACACTTAGGTAGCAACAATGTCCAACAACTGACAGTGCACACACTCACAGGGGTTTAAATAGACAGACAAACATACAACCTTGTGCAGGTGTGTGCTATCCCAGAGGGCGTGGTTGCAAAAACACATGTGAATCCCCCTGCATGCTGCAGGCCATACCACGTGTCTCGTGGTGGGACGAGCATTCCGTGACAATAACTGTTTGTGCTTTCATGTGGTGTAGCTGTCCAGGTTTCAACCTGGCATCCTGTTAGTATGTATCTTGCGAGGGAAAGACCTGGATAAGTCTGGAACTGGCAACAATTGGGTAAAATAAAAAAATCCATTAATGCTGACTGTCAGGGTAGAACCTGAGACTAACCTCATTTATTATATTCCTGTAACCGTGATGGCACAGAGGAGGCAACATGGAATTGCTGTTTATTATCCATAGGAGAATAATATAGATAAGCACTGACGAAACAAAACAATCTCTCTCCTAGAAGGCAGCGGGGTGAAGTGTCTAGACTTCTCCAGTCTATGGCCAGATAATGTGCAGTGCTGCCTTCTGGGACCTGTGGGTTTAAATGGGTGAAACTGATAATAGGGAACAGGTGAGGATAATCAATAAGCAGGTGATTGGGAGCGGTGCAGGTAGGTGCTGTGATCCCTAGCAGGAGTGGGTGTGTAATATAAACGCAAAAACTTGCCCAGTTCTTGATTCACCCTTTCCACCTGTCCATTAGCCTGGGGGTGGTATCCAGAAGTCAGGCTGACAGTGATGTTCAGTTTCCCAAGCAACTCCTTCCGGAGTCTCAACGTGAACTGAGGACCCCGGTCAGAGACAATATCCTCCAGCAAACTGAATTGCTGGAATACATAGCGGAAGAGATGGTCAGCCGTCTCCAGGGCAGTAGGTAGACCCTTTAACAGTACAAACCTTACCATCTTAGAGAACTGATCTATGATCACCAGTATTATGGTGTTTTCCTCAGAGGCAGGCAGATCTGTAACAAAATCAATAGCTAAATGAGACCAGGGATGCAGAGGAGTGGGTAAGGGAAGAAGCTTACCTGCTGGTGGGGTGCGTGGGATTTTGCTGCAGGCACAATCTGTGCACGACCTTACTATTTCTTTATTCATTGCCGGCTACCAATAGCAAGCACTTAGTAATTGTGCCGTGCGTGTAGACCCCTGATGGCCTGTTCCCAATGAGGTGTGTGCCCACGCGATAAGGGCTCTGCGGTGTTTGGGTGGCACAAAGAGACGGTAATGCGGGCAGTGCGGATGTGGATTGGTTACTTCTATCTCACGGTCTATGTCCCATTCTAGCATCGCCAAGAAGCAGGAGGGGGAGAGAACCGGCTCCAAGCTGGTGGGCTGGGCCTCTGTGTGATGTTGCCTGGAGAGCGCATCCACCCTTACATTCTTCTCCCCCAGTCTATAAATGACATGGAATTTAAACCTGGACAAAAAGAGCAATCTGGAATTCAATCTCTTTGGAGTTCTGCAGGTACTCCAGATTCTTATGATCTGTGATGACCTTAAAAGGGTGTCGCGCTCCCTCCAGCCAATGTTTCCTTAAACGTGAGTTGCTGTAAAACCGGAGTGGTCAAGAAGGCGGTCTAACTCCACAAAGGATCTCTCCACCTCGGGGTTCCATTTTACCTTCTTGGCCTGTTCTCGAGGTAGGTCCATAAGGGGCCTGGCTAGAGTGCTGAAAGATCTAATAAACCTGCGGTAGAAATTAGCAAACCCTACAAAACGTTGTAGCTCCCTACACATCTGTGGTCTTGACCATCCATTACTGCCTCCACTTTGCATGGTTGCATGCACACATTACCCTCGTGAATGATGTAACCTAAAAAGCTCACTTCTCTGCAGTGGAGCTCACATTTCTCTAGTTTGCAGTAGAGATTATTTTGCAAGAGAACATGGAGGACAGCCCTAATGTTGCACACATGTTGGTCCCAGAAAGGGGAATAGATCAGGATGTCATCTATATAAGCGATGACGGATCTACTCAGAAACTCTCTTAGGACCTCATTTATATATGCTTGGAATATCAAGGGGGCTGTGGCTAGACTGTACGGCAGGACTAAATATTCATAATGCCCTGTGGATGTACTGAAGGCTCTTTTTCCACTCGTCGCCCTCCCTAATCCTTATTAGATTATATGCACGTCGCAGGTCCAACTTAGTAAACAACCTGGCTGCCCTCAATTGTTCAAGTGTGGCTGGCACTAAGGGTAAAGGGTAAGGATATTGTACTAATAGTTCGTTGAGCCCTCTGTAGTCCACATAAGGTCTCAGCCATCCTTCCTTTTTCTTTACAAAAAACACACTTGCAGAGGCTGGGGAGGTGTAGGGACAAATGTATCCCTGCTCCAAAGCCTCCTTAATGTATTACCCCATTGTCCGCTCCTCCTCCTGTGAGAGAGGATAGATCCTACACCTAGGAGGCACAGCGCCCTCCTTAAGAGTGATGGCACCATCCCACTCATGGTGAGGAGGAAGCTGAGTGGCCCTCGTGGGACTAAACACTTGTGCCAAGTCGGTGTACTCCTGAGGAATGGCAAAGTCTTTCCCATCTTCAGGGCTCTCTATCGTAGTTGATTGGAGAGGCACAGCCCAGGTAGGGAGGCATGTTCCTTCACAGGAGGCCGCCCACTTGAGGATACAACTCTTGGTCCACTGCAGGTGGGGGTTGTGCAGTCTCAGCCAGAGCAAACCTAATGTTAGGGGATGAGCGAGAAAGGAAAGGAGATAAAAGGAGATGTGCTTGGAGTATTCCCTGTTTGTTTCTAAGAGTACATGGGGAGTGACATGAGTAATGTAGCCCGAACCCTCTGTCAATTGCATGCTTAGGGGAGCAGGTAGGGGAATCACTCTTATCCCTAACTTTCTTGCAAAATCCCGGTCCATTAAGTTGCCCGCAGCTCCAGAGTCGATCAGGGCTGCGGCAGAAAGGAGACAACCCTGGTGAGACACATTAACAGGTATTTTAAACATAGATGGGGCCAGTGAACAACTCACAGAATTGCCACTTCTCTTCCTGTCTCTGGGTTTGCGACATACTCCGGCCACACCCAATTGCATCAGTTCCTCAAGGGCTTCCTCCAGTCCCTTTGGTGGGGTTCCCTCCCGATGCGGCATCCTTCGGTCTAGGTGACGTCATCTCTCCTGCAGAAGACGGTCATATGTGATGGCCAGATCACTGCCCCATTTAGGGTGGTCACCTCCTGTTTGCAGGCTAATTCTGCCTGCAGTTCCACCTGCAAACTGCATCTACTAGCACTGGTTTCGTCCCCACTGCGAGCATTCGGAACTCCATGGCATACTCAGCCGCCGACCGTGGTGCTTGTCTTACGTGCATCAAAGCTTGTCTGCAGAATTGCCACAGATGTGGATGGTAGAATACGGCTTTCATTTCCTGTATAAAAGCACGGTATTTGTTCATCAGTAGGGAACTGTTGGTGACTCGAGCAATTCCACAGGTACGAGCCTTCCCAGTAAGTCTGGAGATTCCAAAGGAGACTTGGGCATGATCCGGCAGATGGGGTTGATAACCAAAAAAAACCTTTGGATTGGACGATGAACCCCTCGCAACTTTCCGGGTCTCCGGGGTGGCAATTAAACTCCTTACCCCTTCGGAGGCCGTCAGAGCTGCAGGAGGGGGGGCTCGATTATCAGGTCTCGTAGTGAGACTTTCCACAAAAAGTCCAAGACTCTGAACGAGAGAGCGGGTCTCTCCGATTTCCTGCTTTTGCTGTTCCAGAGCCGTCATCTGTGCAGCAAGCAGGTGCACCCAGTCAGGGCTACTTGCCTCACTCCCAGTCGGCTGCACATTCTGTAACATTGACAGCACAGAAGAAGTTGGGGTAACACATAAGTGCTCTTTATTATCCATAGGAGAATAATATAGATAAGCACTTATGAAACAAAACAACCTCTCTCCTAGAAGGCAGCGGGATGAAGTGTCTAGACTTCTCCGGTCTGTGGCCAGTTAATGTGCAGTGCTGCCTTCTGGGACCTGTGGGTTTAAATGGCTGAAACTGATAATAGGGAACAGGTGAGGATAATCAATAAGCAGGTGATTGGAAGCGGTGCAAGTAGGTGCTGTGATCCCTAGCAGGAGTGGGTGTGCCCCTCCTGCTGGGGAGCCGACCAGACGTGACAATTCCAAAATCTAATTTTATACTGTGTGAATTTTCATTTTATCCTTAATATTAATAACTGGCTGAATCAGATAACTAGGGATGTCTTCAAAAGGGAAGTACTTTGTAAAAAGTGATACGTCTTTACATGAAAGCAGTACATTCAATTCCCAAATTCCAACATCTCCATGGGAGACTGCCAGGTCTCGTGGGACTAATCCTAAACTTGACCTTAACCCTGAACTGCGGCATGAAAGTAAGAGCGGTTCACTGTGAAAATTCATTTAGTCTCACTAATCCACAGGTGCGAAGGCGGAGCTTTCGAAACCCTGGCATAAATAATGAATCGTACCAATGGCCATCAATAACTCTCCACCATCTCCTTAACGGATGCATAAAAGTAGACAGATAAGAAACTTGGCTGGGTGCAGCCATAAATCACCTCCTGGCACTGACCTATATACAAAATAAATGGCCAAGACAGGGTTTCTTACAATGGGTATGCATGGGGCTTTAGCGCCATTACAATTATGGAAGGGATGTGGACATCTTGAGTGCATGCGGTAAATAATCAGTTAACACAGTCCAGCGCATCAGTGCTGTCGATTAACCTCAAACAGGGCATAACATG
Organism: Electrophorus electricus; assembly: GCF_041902795.1. Classification (NCBI taxonomy): domain Eukaryota; kingdom Metazoa; phylum Chordata; class Actinopteri; order Gymnotiformes; family Gymnotidae; genus Electrophorus; species Electrophorus electricus. The sequence goes on along the minus strand of NC_137514.1, from coordinate 11,968,093 downwards.
GCCCACAATTGTGTTGTATGTCTAGAGGGTGTGCAGCAGGTTTAGCAGCAGCAAACGTTTCTATATTACATCATGCTTCCAGAACGCCCTCAGTCAACTGGTGTACGATGATTTCAACAGAAGAAGAACTGTGTTTCCTGTGTTTCCCAAAAAAAACCCAAAAAAAACCCAAACAAACAAACAAACAAACAAAAAACCAGAAAAAATTTGAAAAAAAGAAGATGCAGCTATTCTAATTCTATGTTGGTATAAAATAGGCTCAGTTGGTTCCCCAGCAACACAGCCTGCTCTGGCTTTGAGGAGAACATTAGACGAGAGTCGTGAATCCCTGCTCAGATGAGCAGGTGCGGAGATCTACTTTGTGCTATTCCTGCCCGATTGGCTCTGCCTTTCCTCCGGTATGTGTGTCTAAGAAAAAAAAAAAAAAAAGCAAAAAACAAAAAAAACTTTGCAACGATTTCCAATTTCTGTCTTCCCAGCCCCACCCCTTTAAACATCTCTGATGCATGCCATTTGGGATATTATAAAAGAAAAAACAGACAAACCATCTTCTGTTATCATGTTCTTATGAATTCAACCCTGGATGCCATCCAGTCTCTGGCCTCATGGCCATCAGCAATTTATTGCAGAGCAAAGAGGAGCAAAGTAAACCAAATTAATTTCTTGTTGCTTTATGAAGCCCACTAGGGTCAGGAGGTCATGGAAGCTGGGCTGGACACAGTGTAGCCTGTATTACTCATGAATGAATGGTCCAGACAAACATGTTTGACACTCATGAGGGTCAGTTATTGCTAGGTTTTGGGTAACATTCAAGTTGGTTATGTAAGACAAGGGCCTAAAATGTTTGCATTGCCAAAATGAGGCCACGGTTATTAGTGCAATAAGGAACAAAAAGCTAGAAGCTTCTTGATACAGTGTAAATGATATCATGCCCACATGTTTCCACTTAAGTATTATTGTATGGAGAGTGACTTTAAGGTTTACATTTCGAGAACAATGTCACAGCTAATGCCCATGAGAAAAAATAAGTTTACTGTTTCTTTCTTCTATACATCAGGATTCTGCACTACTTCCTTCATTATACTGTGCTCAATCACATGGCTTATTCCCCCAAGAGGACATGGTGATTCCAGTGAAACATCAAACTCTGCACCCACCCATAAGGAATGATGAGTCACCTGTGTGGCACCAAATCCAGCCACCGGGCCTTTGTGTCCACTTTCTCCTCTCCTCCTTTTCCTCTATTTCATCAAGGGAACAGACGAGAAGCCACTCTCAGGTCACACCAGTTAAAGGTTCGATCCTGGTCCCACACAGGTCCTATGCATTGTCATGCGATGGGGGAGACAGGAATGGAGCAGGAGTGGGACCTCATGTGGAAAATTGTTCATGCTAAATGCCAGCTAAGAATAGACTGGGAATCAATCAAGATCTACTGCCACATCGGTGGACACCCATAGTCACTAACTCACCAGAAAGCACTAGGGTCCGACCTAGGTTCCTATGGGAAATAAGCACTTCTGGTTTCTTTGTCCGGTTGGTTTAAATCAGCCGTCCCGAAGCAAATCCTTGATGTCCTCAACCTGTGTAATTCATTGACCAAAAATTATTCAATGTATCACAGACCACATCTCTATATTTTGCACCAATTTACTGTTACAAAACAGAAAAAAAGAAATTATGATGGGAATCGTTACACAAGGCATATAGAATCTACCTGCAACATTTGGACTTACTCTAACTGTTCCAGTTTTCTTACTCCTTTGTTGGGGACACTAAACTCTAGTTTCTGAAAAACTTGAAAATTCCAAAAACTGCAAACATCGCATATTGCACAGTGATTACATTACAGGGAGTGCTGAAAGGTCATGATGGTGAGAGGTTAAAGGAGGGGGGGACTTTCTAAACCCACCACGTGTGGCTGCAGCTGGACATTGCTGTGGGAGGTGATATAAGACTCGGCAGACACATGACAGTATGGGAGAGAGGGAGAGAAAGCGCATTATTGTCATGCAAGCTCCATCTCCACACATAGTGTACTACATATATAGAGTAGCATAGGTCATTTATAGTCTAATATAGCATATGCTATTACATAATGAGCATCTGGTTATAGATATCTACAATGACTTGTCCAAGTAGCTTGCAAGAGTGAAAATGAATACAGATTGCATCACATATTATGATAAAGAACCGTGAGCTCCCAGCTACATGGGAAATCTTGACTGTATACAGTTGTTGTGAGAAGTAGATGAATAGAGCAGGTTTGAATATAGAGTTCATTTCCGATGCCTTAAAGTTTCATACCTCAAAGTCTTTAATCAAAACATGCTCTGAAATGTTTATTAAAAAAATAAGAGTGTGAAAGTAAAAGCTGGTTATTGAATACAGCCTTAGAATAGCTAGAATTTGAATGTTCTTCTACACCCTGCTCAGGTTTCCACCAGATGAGGTGACCCATCTTGATCTCACTAAGCATTGCAACGAGTGAGAGTGAAGAAACTCACACCTTGTTCCCAATTGTGAATTCTTCTTTCATCCATACTGCCTATAGTGTGAACTCAACGATCGAGAAAGCATTCTCGCAAATGTGAAAGTGTTTCCGCCATTGCGAGAATACCCTGACTACATTCATCTCAAATACCCTTTGAGTACTCCTTCATGTCTTGACCAACGATTAAAGGAGAAAGGTCAAACGTTTCCTCCCTGTCTGCTCAGCATGGTTCGTGCCATGCCTTGCTACTGTAGTGGTCTATAATTATGTCTGACTCATACGGCGCCGTCTGCTTCTGCTCTCGCTGCCCGTTTTGGCCGTCAGTGGCATAATGGATGTCAAATGAAACTCGGAGCTAGAAAAGAAATCTTCCTGCCTATCATTTATCACCCCTAATCATTTCCCGTAGATTCCTCAAGACCGTGTTTATTGAGCGCATCTATCTCACTGCGGCTCAGCCGCAGGACAGAGGTAGATCGGAGAGGTGTCAAGATTTAAAGAGTTCCCTTGGCCGTCGGCGAGAGCTGACAGTTCTTAATTCTTCGAAATGCTAACCCGTGAGTCGTATGTACACGGATATGCATGCTCGCCTAGCTGAGCTGACATGTGCAAGTCTGGGGGTGTCATTCCAGTCATTCCACTGTGATGCAGGCTGAAATAACAATGTGTGCATTGTGAAACTGCCCACGACAGTAGTTGATAAAACAGCGAAGACAATATATTCAGTCACATGCAGAAATATTGACAGGGCAGCATGTGGGTATGTGTAAATGTGTGTGGGGGGCATGGGCCAAGCAGTTGATTACCATTATTGCTCTATTTCTTTATTACTTGTAGACCTAATTTACACTACAAACAACAGGAGCAAATAAACTGCTGGGCTAACAGGTGGATATAACACTTGCAGAAGTGAGAATACAGTTATAGTAGTGTGGTGTACTGTTATAGTACACCACATGAACATTAACTGTTTCCAAAAGGCAGTTTTAGTGTCAGATATAACTCACGCACACTAGTCTAAATTCAGATCAAACACAGAGATAAATAATTCATGAAAGCAAAAAGGGAGACGGAGGGAGAAAGGGGAAAAACAGCTCTCCCTCTTTCCCCCATTCGTTCAAGCGAAGGTTATGACCCTCATTAAAAACCTTGGAGAAGTAAAGGAGCATTTTCAGACTGAAGACTGAAAGAGTAAAAGGGAAAGGCTGCTAAAGAGACAGCATGAATGGAGGAAGAGAGAGACAGAGAAGGGAGAGACGGAAACAGAAACAGAGAGGGAGACTTCATGTTTTAAAAGTTTTCTGATGGCTGGGTACAGCAGATGAGACAGAGGTTCCTGTTTTGCCTGCAGTGCCATGTCTATACGCAATAACCTCCCTCATGAATATTACAGCTGGACTGAATAATTTATCCTCCCATGTTCAAAATTATATGTCGTGTGGTTTCAGACTCCCATCAGACCAGAGGTGCTGTTTTAGAAATAAAGATGAGTGGCATAGCTTAGAAACTTCCATTTTATTTAATCTTTTGTTTATACAGAGATACAGATTTTGAGATGTCCTCTGCTTATGATTTGTATCAGTGTTTCTTTGCCCCCAAGCAGAGCCAACACGGGTAGGCAGTGCTCCTTTCTGCACTTGACAAAGATGGGCAGGTACGACGTGAATACTCAGCATGTTTATCGGAGTGACAACCGATGTTATTACAAAATCATAATGGCAATGGTATGATATATTGCAACTGAACAAATTAAAATGCCATGAATGCACATAAATCCATTACTGTATCCAAAGCTGCAATATTGTGCATGAACTGTAATGAAACATAAACCAGCAAAAAAAGCAAAGCAAAAAAGATAAATCCTATTCATTGCTCCATGATTGAATATGATTCTAATGTATTCCACCAGGACAGGTAAAAGAAGTCCACAGAAGGAGAAACAGCTAAATTAAGGAGCAAATTAAAGTAGTATTTTCTCTTCTTTAATCCCCTTTGGAGGAAAATTGTGCCTTATTAACTTACAGAGTCTCGATATCTGTTGTAGGGGGCAAAAGTAATGCATATAAATTTATCCCTGAATGGTAAAAAAAGATCAAACCAAACCAAGCATGAAACAAATGCATTTAATTAAAACTGCTTTTCTGTAATAAGATCTTCTTATTCCACATTTGCTCCATGGGTTAGCTAGGATGAACTAGATTAGCTAGGAGGAGGTGGAGAATACAGTTATCGTAACCTTTTCAGAGGTCAACTGCGGGAGCAAATTAATCAAAATGTCACCGTAAGTTATAACTGTGCACCATTGTTGGTGATACCCGTGAACTTATAATTCTGTTTTAAGTATGCAGAACAACCTATGAGTTATTTATCATGACCACTACTTAGGACACCAAAGAATACAAAGTGGATGCTCCCCACAGAGCATTAGCATAGACTTATCTAAAATAATGAATATGCTGGAGAAGCTGATGGTGGTTGATGTAGTTGGTTGTGTTGGTGGAGGTAGTTGGTGGTGGTTGTGAAGGTGGTGGAAAAAGTGTTGGTGGTGACGATGGTGGAGGAGGTGGTGGTGGATGTAATTGGTAGTAGTGAAGAAGGTGGGAGAGAAAGTGTTGGGGAATGTAGCTGGAAAAAAAAACTGGTGTGGTGGTGAAGATATTGGAGAACGTGGTGGTGGTGTTGGTGGTAGTAGTGGTGAAACTGATGCTGGTGGTGGTGATTCAGCTAATGTTAGTGATGATTGTTTAGAAGCACGCAATGATGGTAGTAGATGTCTGCAGTATCTCTTGAGCTTTGCATTAGACTTTAATCCCCTGATGTCCACACCACTGTTGGGGATTTAGTGTTTTCCTGCTTAAAAACACCTGCTTTAATGCATCAATTAATGATTAAAGTCCTATGTGAGTCAAATAAGGTGTGTTACAACAGGGAGATTCACAAATCCTGTAATGCCATGGCCTTGCAGTGCTGTCTGACAAACACACTTTTGTCTGCGTGAAAGCCTGTTGAACCAAAATTTGAAAATTCCTCCCTGCAATCCTGAGTAAAGATTTAAATCCGATGAGCCTGTGCTTCAAACCTAAATATAATTTTTTTTTAAATGTGTAAAAGCTTGAATAAAGAACCATGCAAAGTGCTCATTTCTTTTTAGTCATCAAAGGAGCTTTGTGGTGTCTGATTTGCACCAGCAGACTTGTGGGCGCACAGAAGACTGCTGTTCCAAAAGGCAGTGTACAAGGTGATAGTACAGTAATTATGTGTGGTTTACAGAAATGATGTACAACAGTTATCTTGTGTAAGCATTTTTACATGTTACCATTTTATGAAAATGGCCATGTGCTTGTTAATAGTCACTCCACTTAATGTCAGTCTTCTGCTTGCACTCACACATAACCACTGTGTCTGTCTAAAGACAGTAGGGACACTAAGAGTTTAGGTCTTTTTGACTTGTACACCCTGTTAGTTAGTAAGCATTACATCCTGTTGGTATGCACTATGAAGCCAGTCATTAAATGTTAAATATGTAGACAGCCCCAGAGCTGACTCGACTCTCAGCCTAATGTAGCATGACTAGATTTCATTTGTAATCTGGAACTGTTACAATACAGCGTCACCAGAATTCATTTGTAATCTGGAAGTGTTACTTTTGAGCGTGCTGTTGATGCGGTAAGTAAATATTGAACTACAATGTTTAATACATGCAAATGTGCACATGTATTCACAGTTGCATACACATACTTTTTCTCCATTAAGATCTTACTCACTAACAAACACTCTTTGTATGCACTCTTTATTCATCAATTTAGTTTGCTATCGTGTATGCTTATTATTATGTTGATTTGGCTACATTGGGCCAGCAGTGTCAAGGACACACTCAAAATGCTATCAGCGCAGTGGAAACCATGAACATATGGACAATTGCCAAGTTTTCAGACTGCTGAGCTGTCACGCCACCTCCATGTGGGGGCATAACGCCCAAGTACTCTTCTCATTTTTGCAGTGTTAGTCATGTGCAAACATTGTATATATACTGTCGATATACTGGTGAACATATTGTGAATATACTGGAATTCAGTTCCTGTCACTACAATTTCATTTATGTCGTCTTGTCATTCCACATATGCCTTGTTGCCATTACATGGTTATTACACATTGCAGTTAAACCAATAATAGGCCACTTGTGTTAAACCAATAACAGGCCACTTGTGTTAAACCAATAACAGGCCACTTGTGTTAAACCAATAACAGGCCACTTTATTTGCGTGATGCTAGGCATTGGTTGTTCAGCACTGCCTGTGAAATGGGGCCCCCAGCAGGCGAAGGACAGTGTCCTGATTTATCTTACACCATAATACTCTATATTACTGCTACTGTACCATTATGAATATGTAATCATTGACATCGCCACAGTCAATCCTATGCAACAAAAGAAGCCTATTTGGAAGAATGAGCATGGCTACCTAGCAGTTCATGCTGGTCAGAGCTGGACCCAAACTCTACCCATCCCCCCCAGCTCAAAGATTTAGTGGTTCAGTTCACACTGCTGCTTACATGCATGCAGGCAGAACAGGTCATCACCCAGGGGCTGGTGGCAGTTGTGAACAAATGGCCACGGAATATTAAGCCCTGCCTGGCTGTTCTGTGCCCCCAGCACAGGGCACTTAACTGGGGGTCCTGGAGCACTCCAGCCTGTTGGGGGTCCATACCTGTGAGGAATGAAAAAATTACACTGCCAAAAGCAAAAAGCCAACGGTGAAAAGCAACATTTTTCTCTTCAGTGTGATCTGAAATGTCCACAGCACTTTACACATGCTGATATACGCTTCAAAACAGTTTTGTTTTTCACTGACTATCACTGCTTTATGAACCTGCCTAAAATTGCATAACTCTGTGTGCTTTTATGCAAGTAGACGTAGGTGAGCTGAGTTGGTGATTTTAATTTAAAAATAAAAATGGAAAAATCAGCAAAGTGGAGATTTCTGCTGGAAGGCCAAGTCAGTAAAAAGACCCACGTGGGACGAGTCTGAAGCTTTCTAAGTGTCACGGAACGCTCGCCTCCCGCGAGGCACGTGGTTTGGCCAGCCACGTGCAGTGGGAGGACCTTCGTCAGTGGCCACGCCTGCACACACCTGCGCCTCGTCTGTTTGTGTGTATGTAAACCCCGGTCAGGGAATGCAGCGTCGTTGGTCATTGATACCATAACGTCTCAATGTGGTGTGTAAAGGCTTGGCGGCGATGTTAAACGTTATGTCCGTTCTTGTTACACGTATACGTGTTTATCATTTGTATTTAATGTTGATCGTTTCTCGTTTGTATTTATCGTGTGTGATTCTTGTGAGTGCCATTAGCGTTGTGTGTTAAATGTACGTCCCAGACGTTGGAGTCTGTGCGTCCTGCCCCTCGCCCTGCGGCTCTCGGGCCACCGCGCGTTACACTAAGTGAGTGTGTTTGAGGCTATTTTAAGCAATCAAACAGACAGATTTTCTTGAACACCATTTTGCTTTTTTCTTTCTCTCCCTTTACATCTGTCTCTTTATCTGTCTCTCTCATACATACATAAAAACATAAATGAGTTTTTATTACAGCTGATCATGTAAATCATGTGGAACACATATCCACATTAAATTTTGCAATGCATGTCTCATTCCACATACTTTAGCGGTTTCCCACTAATCTCCTCAGCTACTGAAGGCCTATTTGTTTTGTTTTTTTTGTATTTTTTGCAGTCTCTAAATGTACATTATAGCCGTTGAGGGCGAGAAAAGGAGATACATTAAATATAACTGCGAATATTTCATGGCAAAAAAACTTCTTCAACGTCTTGAAGTTAACATGCAGAACACATCAACAGGAAAAAGGAGATCACACACATAAAGAGGGGGAGCAAGAAAGAAAATACACATTCACTGAGATCTGCCAAGTGCCAGTAAAACACAGTGCGCTATTCTGCATCACTTTCCAATAATATTTGATTTTCATGATGCCTGGTCGTTATTCTTTTCCCTTCAGAGTTGATTGTCAGAAAGTGATTTTTCATTTGTTTGGTTGGCCCTCAGGTGCACACCAAATCCATCACCTTCACAAAGTCAAAGCAATCAGCAGGATGCATAATCATCAGGTTCAATCACGAAATCATCAGGAAGGTGCTAAAGCTGTTATATAAGCCGGAGCGTTGGGGTGGCTAAGCAACATTCTTTTGATCCAAATCTAGTTTTTGTCTATGGTGTTGTCAAAAAGAGTGCAAGTTTTGAAATAAGTTACATAGCCCATCAAATCTCTTGATGCATACTATTTTGTACTTTGCGGTCATGTCCAGGAACTTTAGTGCAGAGATTTGTCTGATGTTTTTTTGTGCATTATGGATGAACATACTGCCTAGAGTTAGATCACAGATTCTCAGTGCACTTCAGGAACTTTGCAGTGAACGAACATATGTTTATTTGGAGAAATGACTGGCTAATGGAGAGAAAAGCAGTGCTATATGAGTCATACTATAACAGTCTCCGATATTATGTAAGTCGGCTTTAACTTTGTATAGTCCTAAGTGACGTTATTACAGATAGGTTAGAAGTGTCTCTTCATGCCAAATGGTGGAATTACAATTTGAAGATATCTTGCATGAATATAAATAGAACAGGGAAAAACTTTAGCCAGCGACAAGGAGATAAATACAGCTATAAAAGATGTAGGCTATTCTAAACAAATCAAACTATACTGATGGCCTGCGCTTGCATGGCTGGGTCAGTATTAGCTCTTATGTATGTTTGAACAATTTAGTGATGCTACTACAATCTAGGTATCTGTAAAAATGTTATTTATAGCTAACCTACAGGTCTAAATATTACATTAGATGTAAGGCTAATGTAAAGCTAATAGAGTTAGCTGTAGCAGTTATCTTTTGTGCTAATACATTATGTCCTTTAGTCCTCTATGAATTGATCTAGATTAATGAATAATCTAGAGTTATCATTTACATAAAATTCATGCTGTAATGTAGGCTAGTCATCGCAGGTTAGCCTTTGCAGATTAGCCAAGCCACTGCATTGCTCTTTAAGGTTAAGATGCGTGGATGGGAAGAACATACACAGCAAGCACATCAGTTAATATCCAGGACAGGTCAAGCCAGTACTGCTGAGTCAGATTGGATTCTAAAACTCAGTCATTATTCTGTGGGTCTCACCCATTTCACATCACCTGTGTCTGCTGTTTCTACTACCACACTGCAACTACCAGTGACATAACTATGAAGTCCACTCCAAAGTAATCTCTGGAAGTGTTGATGTACTTATTTTTCAGTTATTAACTAGCTACTAGAATTAAGTGGCAAATTGACTTGATTGATAAACTGCACCCTGGGCACGCATACATGTGAAATGTCTCCTCATCAAGAGGAAATTGCATTTATTTTTATTTTAATTAAAAAAATCATGAAACACATTAAACATGTTAAATGAGTTAGCTAGTATAGCTAGCATTACTAATGGAGTCTCTAAAGCTTAAGCTATTGTGGTGAGAAAGTGCTAACTTGCCTGATGTTAACTTTTAAGTTATAGCTAGCTATTTAGCTAGTTGATATTTCTGCATGCCACCAGTCAAAAGGTTTGAATATATAGTGCTTTTTTTCATCTCTTCCCTGCTGGTTATTGTTTCTTGTAATATTTCACTGTGTGTAAGTGGTATTGAGAATATTAATGTTACTGTGGTACTCTTTTTATTGTATTCAAGTTTAAAGGACTACATTGTTTGTATGAATTTACATTCATTTTTCTTTAAATGGTTTGTGTACACACTTAAATGTAATTAAATGTACTATTTAATCATTGTATTATTAAATTATATAATTATTTAATTACATGCATATGTATATTTTTATTTTATTTAATTTTTTATTTCAATGATTGCGCCAGCTCTGACAACAGTGTAGAAATTAGCAGCCATTCATTTGTAAAAAATTAAAGGAGAAATAGTTGGTGAATTTTGTGTGCGCTGCCATTCAGAGATTAATCTGGTCATTGTCGTTGGTAAAATCATTGTTTCTTTGGAATCTTTAGTCAAAGTTCAGTGACTTTTGGCCACCTTTAAAAAGGACTTCTGACATTTTGGTATGTCATCACAGTTGAAAGGTTGTCAAAAAATTAAATAAAAAATTAACCAATAATATCATGGCATGTTTTCCCAGCTTGTTCACTAGTGGTATTTGGTTGTTTGCTACCAATACCTTTTTTTCCAAATACCTAAAATACCACAATTGTAGGTCCAGTAGCTGAAATCTTTACGTTTTGAAGAAGGTGGGGTACTGGAGAATTCCTGATTGTTTGTGACATTTTACCTTGCATTGTTTCAAGAATGCAAGTTGCCTAATATCTGCTATAAATTCATTTGGCAATTCCATCAGTTAAAGGTATTCTGTATACAGATACCCTTTAGGAATATACTATGCCTTCTTACTCACTGCTATAAAATCATATCATAATCATAAAATCACTAATATTCCTCACTTAACCTCTGACTATCTAGCAGTGTGTAATGATAAATAATACAAATATGGATTCATTATCCTCCATGATAGAATGCAAGCAAGCATCAATATCTGACTCCATGTTAATTTTTGAAATTCATGGATTTCTTCATCCAACCAAATGTCAATTGATAAAATCATGTTGTGATCAAATTTTTGTTTTGCTCAGAGCTACGTCACATTATGAAAGAAAAATGTGATCTGATTTCCAATTCACATTGACTTTAAAGTGGATACACAGTTAAGCAGATCACTGTAGGCCTGGAGCACCTATCCTTCCAAAACAACCTGCAAGCCTATGACCTGAAGGTGTACACACACACACACACACACACACACACACACACACACACACACACACACACACACACACACACACACACACACACACACACACACCTCAGTTACACACACAGGTACCAGTTAAAGGTTTGGACACATCTGTAAAAAGTTTCAAGCCTCTCCAACGTTTCTAGTGATTTACATTTATGACATTTACCTGATGCTTTTATCCAAAGAGACTTACAATTATGACTGCGTAAGGGCTTAAGGGTTAAGGGCCTTGCTGTGGGGCCCAACAGTGACAACTTGGCAGTGGTGGGACTTGAAGCAGCAACTTTACAATTAGAAGTCAAGTACCTTAACTACTGAGTTACCACTGCCCAATGCAATTCTACAATTTTGCTTAAATAACGCTCAGTAAACTGCTTATTTGAATTTTTGGTGACAAAACAACAAAAATAGAAATGGAAATTGAAATAGAAAGTTGCATCAATTAAATGTTTTACTTTTAGAAATGGCTCTTTATAAACCTTCTTGGTAATTTGCACAGGTGCATTAACCTCATATCCAGCCCTGTTACAACCCACAAATATCCATAAAAGGTCAATGCAAATTACCTCATGGATACATGGATACTAAGTTATTATCATTATTGTGTGAGATTAGTGATAGCAATGGCAGATTGAATGGGGGGAAAAAGAGCGATTTTGCAGAAGTCCTTGTGTCAGCGATAGAGGCAAGGAGCAACAAGCTGTTTGGTGACCTCATCAGTGGAACCACCAATAAACGCAAGTTTGATTGACAGCATTGTAGCTGCAGCAGTCAGGTTCCTCAAGTACACTGCTGCAGGGGAGAAAACAAAGACGTCAGATTTAAAAGTTGATACAAAGAAGCGACTAACTTTACAAAGGCAGAGTGTAACTGAGACCGGTGCGGGGAAAAGCCTACACTCCAGCAGGCTTTTTCTGGCTGATACACCGGTCTCCCACCTGAGGCATCCACACCATGCCATCTGCCTTTTAGAAACCCAGTGGTGCACTGCACAACGGAACGCACCAAGGAGTGCACATTGTTGTAGCGTCTCTCCTCTGTGTTATGTGGTTTTCGAAATGGGGTAAGGAGCTAGCACTTAAAGAGGAAGCTGCTGTCACCTGCAAGAGTTATAGCAATATGAGTGCAGTCGATTGCACCGAATGCTCTGATTACATTTGAGAAACTGGACATTACTCAAGATTTTTTTTTTTGATGTCGGCCTGTTCACCCACCATGTAAGGAAATTGGATGTACTGATGTATCAATTTAATTATTCCAACTGGTACAGCTGGCAGGATGGTGTTTTACGAAGACTGGAATATCCCCAACCTATCAACTAATTCCCTTTGGAAGGAACCGGTTGCCAAGTTGTCCAGGGTTGTTAAGACCTGTAAGTGGACAGGTATTGCCCAGTTTCACAAGCATGGTTTTCACTAACTATAGTGAAAATGCATGTCAGACATTAAAATCTTAGTTAGCTGGGGTTAATAGAATTGTGAACAAACAGAATAAGTAGCTACTACATGAAAATTTAATTGTAATTGCTGTAATCAGCCAATTAATCAGTGAGTTAAAATCAAACCTAAGATTTCTGATTAACAGAAAACATTTGCTAACATTAACGTAGATAACCAGCAAACAGGAATCAAAAGCCCTTTGACTGGGCAGAGAATGAATTAGCTAAGCTGGCTAACACTACCAACTAGTTAGCTTGCTAAATTATATGGTTAATGTGTTTCATGGAAACTGCAGTTTATTTCAAATCTCTTAAGGGTTATCAAGTGGTCGTTTTTTTCCCCATTATTTGTTACATTACTCGTTACTGACGACTAGTAAAATGTTGGTCATTCATTAATTCATTAACTTACTGATATGAAGTGACTTTCTGTGCTTGTGGCTTTGTAAAATTCATAACATTCTCCCTTGCTCCGTAGTTTTGGCATAGTCCATGCTTTGTTCAGCATCACTTTGTTTTGGTTCAACTTCAAAGTCTGTCTGAGCACAGTTACCCTTGTTCACTGAATATTACATTTTAAGTTGAATGGTAAAAATTCTGTGACAAAACACTTATTTTCTATTTGGGAGAGATAAACAGGCATTTGTGATGACTATCACTAATGACAAATAACTCTCTTTTCTAAAGGCAATGTTTCCAAAAAACCGAAACATCTATATGTTAACCTCTTTACGGACACAAGTGATGAAATGCAAGTATGTTGAAAATGGGGAGTTGAGGAGTCCGGAAATGCGTTTGTGGTTGTACAACTTGTGCTGCTGGGGCTTGTGTTATCAATAATGATTTCTCTCTTATTGATAGATCCTTCAGGAGGAAAGGAGCTTAAATATTTCAAGCTAGCGATGTGTCACTATTGCACATCCTACACATCAGGACAGCACATCCATTCCTGTGGAGCACAGCTTTGCGTTTCCTGTAGAGGACATCACCACCAAGGCAAAACTAATTAGTGGTGAGAACGTTGTGCCTTTTGTGGAGAAAAAAGTTAAAGGGACAGTACAGTAGTAATTTTAAGCATGCAATTCCTTGATTGCCTTGTATGATGTGTTTCCTCCTTGAGATTGAGTGTAACATTTGTGGCAAGTGGTTCCACTGGAACTGTGTAGCCCTCAACAGAAGGAGATTGTACTGCTCTACATGTGTTTACATTTGTTTGGCATTCTGTTATTTGCCCATGCTCTTGATAAACTATGATTGTTTTTTTTTTTTCTAATACAGTTTTTCTTCTGACATAATTCAGTTACTCTATGATTTTGCTAAATCTCATTTTGGCAAAACTCTTGCACAACTGAAATATTTATTTTCCTGAATAGACTATGCTGATGTTGTGTGAAGTAATGAAAAATGGACTAAGGTCTACAGTTTAGGTTATTCTAAGTGTTTCTTTGTGTGCTAACACACGAGCACTCAGTGTTGTTGCAAAAAATGGAGGAAAGAGTTGGAACAATATAGCCGAGTCAGGCTAACCTGGGTTTGCCATATGAACTGAAAAGTATGTAGGATTGTCTACTCGGTTATATTAAAGTTCACATAGTAGTTAAGTTATAACCAACAGATCCGCAAGCAGCAGTGAAGTAAGTGACATTTATAAATGCAGAGGCTGATATATGCTGATTTTCGAACCTCTGGAAATTTAAAATCGACGATGCAGCTGCAATTAACTGTTGAAAAGTATAAGGTAAAGTTATTCACATGCATACATATGCCCCCAGTTAAAGTAATCCCAATAACACTGAGATCTCCACTAACTGCTCCTTTTCAAACACACTATTTGTTGCCTTGTCCTTCTAAGCCCCCAGACTTATTCAACCCCCCCCCCCCCCCTTGTTCTTGCTCGAAGACCTGTCTCACTACATATTGTGGAATGACGGGGGGTTTGGTATTCAGTTCTATTTTTTGACCTACCTGTCTGAAGTGGGAGGTGAGATCACCTCAATGGCACAACTATGTACTTTTCAAATATCAACGTCTGCAAGAGGATTTCTGGACAGAAAAATAAATATTTTTGGCTTGCTTTAACTGTTGGCCTTCACCTTTGTTACAGTCTTCTACAGCACAGTAAGAAACCATGCCCTCGGGTATCTCCAATATTGAATCATAACAGCTATCATGGAGATACTTTCTCAGACAGATGTTTTGAATTAGCCCCCAAGTGTCTAGTGAGTAATGAATGAAATACAGGAATCTTTAGATATGCACTGCACCAGGTGTGCACTTTCCCTCAGATACAGTAAAACACCTTAAGACATTTTCTTTCTCTGATCCAACTGAGGTCACCCTAAATTAACCTAACAACAAGACAGGCATCGTCAGCAAGCCAACACAACCCCTCCATATAGTAATTAGCGTGCTTATGCGCACAATGCACTAATCCACTGGCCCTTCCTCCCTGCAGCTCCCTGCATCCATCCTTACCTCATCCATCTCATATGGTCAGTTAATTCCCCCACCTGCACTGACTTCTGAACTTTTGTCAGCCTCTCCTGGACAATTACACTCACCAGTTATTATTGTTAACATCACTGCCATATTTTGTTTGGAACACTTTGGAAAATAAGATGCATTTTCCATATTTTTTTTAACACAATATCTACAATTACTTAAAAGTAGCATAGTTTCTTTCAGTTTACAGGATTTTATTTTAGTATTTTATAGCATTTTACAAGGAAGGAGATTGCCATACGCTGCATACTGTGTTGCTCCTGATGACATCTGAATTTCCCATGAGGAATCAATAATGCGTTATCTCTTATCTTATAGTCAGCCTATGCCTTCCACCAATGGTTGTGTAATACAAGCTACATTTCCTAAAAGAGAAACTCTGTGCCTTCATTATGCATTTGAGAGATCGTGCTTCTGTGTTTTGTTTTCACACACACACACACACACACACACACACACACACACACACACACACACACACACACACACACACACACACACACACACAAAAATAGATCCAAGCCTTGTATCACTTCAAAATGAGAGCCAGAGATATATTCACATTTTAATGAAGGACACTTCTTTTAAAAAGAAATGTGAAGGGCAAAGTCTCACATGTATCTTCTAATATCCCTGGTAATGGTCCCAATTGTTGGCACATTGTGAATTATTTTCATTAGAACATAGCACATAGCAAAGGGGAAGAAAATCCACTCATTCAGCTTTCTAGCTGAGTGGTCAGCTCCGAAGCAGCTGTTGAACTATTTAAGCCTCTTTAGAAGACCATAGAGTGTGAATCCAGTGTTCAAGCCAAAACCATGATTCTTAGCCATAAATCTACTTGCTTTTAAGGTGTCTGAAGCCATAAATATCCTAGGCTGATTCTTTACTGTGCAAAGAAGAAGGCTTTGAATTCAGCAACAAGCAGAACTTCAGCAGAATGCCTGATTTAATCTGATATATGTATGTAGGTGCTTAAATTAAACAAGCTGTTAGGTTAGCCTGTTATTGACATTGGTTGCCTGTGTTTGATATACCACACTAAGAGATGCATTCTGAACACTGAATTTCTGAACAGTGAAGTGAAACTCAGGGGGGAAAAACAAACAAACAGCTAGCTTCAACAAATATGTTGTGCTCCACAACTTAAAATTGGAAACAGAATGCAAAACAAATCGACACGTGCCTCCCAATATATAATTCATTTTCTAAATTACTAAACAACAATATAAAACCCAGAGTATCAACCTAAAAATAAAAAAGTTGTGAAAAAGGAAGAAGAATTTGTTCACCTGATCTGGATTTGTTTGTTTCTGAATACAGATTTTATTAAATCATATCATGCACACAACATCAGTGATGAATAATAAATCAGTTTGTACCAATGAAGATGTATTCATTTACAGGAACAAGAAATTAACATGTGTCTAGTAATTACACAGCACAATAATGATTCGTGGGAGTTAGAATTATCTAGTTCTGTCCTTGGCAACAACACTGCAAAAAGTCTTCTCCTTCCCTGAAGACCTGGGCCTGAATACAGTAATCAGATTTTGCACTAATCCTGTGTTTGTTGTAAGTGTCACTGTCTCATATCCACAAGGATATGTAAGCACTTCAGCTCATGTTTGGAGATTCTGTATTATACCTGTTGTCCTGAACTGGTGGCAGATACACTTCACTGATGTTAGCTGCATCTCTCAAATGCATGCATTTCATTCAAGGTCAGAATATTGATACAGTGTGTATAACCTATACCAACATGCTGGATTTAAATCAAGATTTGTGTTGATATAATGTTCCATCCTTCTCCCACGCACGGACAGTTGGCCAAGGAGTTCTGAAGTATTCACACTGCTGCTTTTCATAAAATGCATCGCCAATCAAATATAAATTTCCCTCATCAGAAGATGTAGTGGAAATAATCAATAAGAAGACAGATCAGAATTCCACATGGAATACATTATTTCTGTGTTCCATTGCTGCGTGTTGTACTCGTGAAATGAACTGGCTGCTGACAAAAACACATGCGGTCAAATGACTCCAAACAATGAACAGACTCATCTAATTGTACCTTGGTCCTAACAATGAGCTGAGGATAACTTTTGATTTTGTAAGCATTATAATTACAATAACATTGTGCCTATGGAGTCGTGTTTTTATTTTCATGTAATTAAAGGCTGAAAAACTTAACAATAAGCCTTGTTTACACAGAAGTGAACACAAGGCTATTTTTTAAGTGTACTTGTGCAAAAGACAATTGCAATACATTCCCAGCGAATATTATTACTGCTGTTACAGAACAGCAGTTGGGCTCCATCACTTTAAAGGCTTTCAATTATGTGTCTCACAATTATTGCGTTTGAGGGCTTTCTTTCGGGTCGCAGGGGTGAGTCCAAGTGAGGCTGATAGAATGCTAAGGGTTCATTATAGCTCTTCTACTCATAATTGCAATGTCCAATTAAAATGTGGGGTCAGTTTGGAACCCACTCATTTTTTTTTTGTTGTTTTTTTTTTTTTTTTCCTCCCAGAGCATGCAGGTGAGGGGTGGGGTTTTGGAGAGGTTTGTCTTAATCAGAAGTTAATTTACAGTGTGCATAGCACACTCACTGCTGTGGAGAGGAGGTGAGTGGATGTAAAAGGCTAAAAGTATCAGCAGTTGAAGCCTAGATAAGGAAACTTCTGCATTAGGTATTTTTAAACTCTACTACATGCAGAGATGGGAGAACAGACAGATGCTATTCATGTAAATACCACAATAAATAAACAATGAAGCATGATTAGCTTTTGATTGCACTTTCTGTACACAGTTTGCAACAGTCTGTCCCTGATGTGCAATGTCAGAATAAGCTATTCATGGAAATTTGGTTGGCTGCATCAAGAGACTCATATTAAATGTTGTGGTTTATGAAAGGTTAATGGATGGAGGGATGAATGAATGAATGAATGAATGCTAGAGAATGCAGTAAAATTGGCTCGACGTTCAATATTTGCTAGACGCAAGAATAGCCTGTTTTTTCAAAATAACTGAAGCGCTTGTTGGCCAACATGAACTCCTCTATAAATCATATGATCTTTAGACACATATGATCTTTACACATCCTGTAATGTTATCAACGCTGAACACCATTGTGTGGGCATAAATTTACAATAGGTAAGAACTGCATATTTAGCATGTACACTTTGTTATTTTTTAAATAACCAGGCCATTCTTGCATGAATGTCTGGCATATGTTGAACGCTAAGCGAACTTTACTGCGGTATGCTAGAGTTGGCTGTTACCATGACATCAGGGTGGTTATGTAATGTCTAAATAATGGGGCCCAGTTTTTAGTCTTTATGATTCAGAGTGTGTTCTGTTGTAGGTTTTAGGCCCTTAAACAAGACCTCTATCTCACTGTTATTTTTAATCTATTTAATGTAAATAATAATAATAATAATAATAAAAAATAAATATTTATTTATTTAGCAAATGAATAGCCATGACCCTGACATAGTCTATGTATATGTTGATGGCTATCGAACAAAAAATCTGAAGCAGATTTTGGCCAAATTGTGTAGCTGCCATGTTTGTTGAGGTCACATGGTTTCATCTTCCTATATGATGAATCAGAAATAATCCTCTTTATTTACAGTGCAAGCCTCATTCTGTGGTTGCTAGCAATACATATCTTAGAATATGAATATTTTGATTTTGGTCAGAAAGTTTTTAAGTGCTCATTCATTTTTATACTTCAGATGGACAAAGATGAACCATCCCATGCCCCCCACCCCCCCACCAAGCACAGTTACATTGTATATTTCTGACATGATTCTAAAAATATTTTTGATGTGTGCAGTAGTTGCTGCCAGAAAAGAGTTTTCTTAAACACCTAAAATAAAATAAAATAAAAATCATATTCAGTATTAGGTGGTTTTTGTATTCTTGCACTGCTTTTTGGTGTTGTGGTGCCTTCGAGTTGCCTCACTAGGCACAGTATGAAACATGTATGAATCCATCACATTTACTGGGGACTAATAAAAATGGTAACAAAGAAGGGGCGAATGTGGCAGGGCCGAGAGGATAAGCTGCATTAGGTGGATTACCCGCATCCCATCTCCATACGTTTGAAGTGGTGGATGAGGTAGAAGAGCGAGGCTTCGTGGGACAGTTCCTATGTAAGGGAGGATATGAATGGGTTGCATTGTACACTGATATGGTTCATGCAATATTCAAATTTGCAGAGGCACTCAAGGATTTATAGGCACATGCGCATTGGTATTTCAGAACCTCTGAAGATGGTAATGCATATATGCCGAATGCATCGCCTGGATACACCGCCTTGGATGCATTATATAAACATCGAACTAAAGAAGACCTATACATTTGAATGTCTGTAATTTTACTGTATATGTAGATTTAAGTGAGTCTGGATTGCATCGGTTACTCCAGAGCTTTGGTTTCAATTTTAACACACCTGATTCAATGAATCAGCAAATATGAGGCCCTTTGGCAATTGGATTAGGCATAATAATGTCCTGAGCACAGTACCCTAGAGCACAGTAAAACAAAAGCCCATTCAAAATGAGGACATGGTGCCTCATGAAGGGACTATGCGAGGATTAGACTTAGAGGTAGTTCCGACGAGGGCTGTAAACCATCTGAGTAAGAATAATATCAGCAGTCAGCTACTTGCTGTTTGAATGATTATCTTTGGAAGGCAGGAATGAGTTTTGTCCATGAATTTACTGCAAGAACCGGAAACGATGAAGTACCTTCTGGAACCACCAGGTGGTCAATTTTATCCAGCATGCCATGGGGTGTTAATCTTGCAAATTTGAACATTTGGTATGACTTGTTTTAAGAAAATGTCCAGGATGGTTGAAATATTACATTTTCAAGTTACCCATTTTTGGCCTTAAAAGGTATGTTCATGTTGAGTAATCTTTTGATCATTCATGATGTTCAGTGATTGGTGATAATTAAATTATATGGTTGATTTTTATTGGTCTAGATCAGATAAAAACATGGATCTACGCTGCCTGCTCAGTCCCACGGGCTGTGAAAGCAATGGTATTTGTGTGAACATGTATGGATCATGATTACTCGGTTCTTATCCATAGATGATTAAATTACTTCTATATTTACTGTTTTAGCCAATTTGTAACCTTTTATACTTATACTCGTAGAATTTGTGCTCACAAAACTGAAAGGAATCCATTGTAACTGCCGACCGCCTCTGTTGGGGTGGCTCTCGCACATCAGGATGGGAAGTTTGGCACAGCTGCAGTTTGTGCATCAGCGGCCCTGTTTTGGCTCCTGTCTTTTCCCCTCTGAGCAGCTCATCATCATCGCTTGAGAGATCAGACCAAGACCAGGATACATTAGTTAGCCCCAGCGGTGTCACTCCCGCCCCCACCACCCTTCAGCTTCCACAGTATGGTTCTCTGTTTTTATTGTGAAAGCGGTGCCAGTTTTATTCTGGCTTTTAGAAATCTCTCTCTCTTTTCTATTTTTCTGTCTCTTTCTCTGTTCCATATTTGCTTTATTCATTTTCTAAGGATACTTTTATGCTTTTGTTATTTTATCATGTGCTTTGTTTGAGAATTAGTGTAGCTATAAGGCAGAATTGGACGTGGGATTGGACACAGGATTGGGATGGTAATTTGACCTTTTGATGGGTTTTTGTTATACTCATTTTTTTATACTAGTACTAGAATAATTCATGAGGTGAGGAAAAGCACTCTTTGAGCAAAAGTCACATAAGAGTTGCAGAATTGTATTGTTTTAATGCAGCTGTGTGCATATCAAAATGTGCCAGAGGTAAAAATGCCCTTGTAGTGGTTCTAGTGGTTGATTCCAGAAGTGGTGAGTTGAAAAATTCAGTTCTGGCTCCTAACAATAAACATGGCAGGGAATGCACTCACAAGAGAATAAAGTCTCTCGTTTTCACTGTCATAACAATATGCCTCTTTGTCCATCATGCACTGAGGGCGGATACAGTAATGACAGAGAAAAATGCAGACCAACAGCCTCAATCAGTTCTCCAGTGTTAGCACAATGTGCAGTCTTGTTAATTCAGTTATGTGTAACAATGAGAACACATGCTCTCTGCCTTATAATGCTAATGAGGGAAGACTGATCTGATTACGTTTCAGTGTCATAAGTGACACCTTGAAATGAATGAAATTAATGTCCTTTATGACAGCATTGCTAGGTGCAGAAGTCTTTTGCTTTTTGCAGCATGTAAAGCTGCATGAGTGCACTTGCTCTGTCTCTTCTGCTTCTATTCAAAATAAATGGGATTATTTGAAGGAATAAGTAGAATGTAGATTTCCTGTGTTATTTTTAGCCTATACCCTATTTTGCATAAAAGGTATGTGGACATTACCCATGGGGCAATTGATACAGATGAACAAAGTGCAGTTCAGGTCCCTGGGCAGAAGAAGTTTCTTCCATCCAAATCCTAAACATACCACCTGCAAATGAAGGCAGCAGTGCTAAAGAGATGCAGGCACAAGCAGAACCTTTTTGGGGGGCCTTAATCACTTCCCTGGAAAGCTGTAAAAAAATCCCATGGAACTAGCTAGTACACATTTTTATTCTGTGACAGTTTCTAACAGACGTGAGGCAGGACTTCAGTGTTCTTCGATCCTTGACTGCCTAGCCTCAATTTTCCAGGCCATATGGCATTGCCTGGGATCATAGAAACTATTCTTAGGGAAGTAGCTCCCTTTCTTCATTTACCAGCAAGAAAACCTCTCGCCAAGAAGACAATAGTCCCTGCTTGTCAATTAATGTTGCATGTGATCAGGAAACATATAGAAGACCTCCAGAGATGTGTTTTGATGGAAGGCATGTGATTGATTAGCTGATTAAAAATGTAACAGACTAGGAGTGTTTGCTTTGTTGTGACTGCTAAAGCATTAGCTAGTGCGCTGATGCCGCACTAGCGTTTTATCTGAGACTAGGTCATGTCTCTCATGTGTGTTTGATGATGGAACAAGACTGAAATGTGGTCTGGCTGCATATCCCCATGGACTAGAATTTTGGTTTTATCAAGGGACGGTTCTGTTTGGTTTTGGTGAATTTCAAGACTAGTGTTTGCTAATCCTGGTCCTGGAGTACACTTACACTGCACATTAAGCTTTTTCCATGTGTTTGGTAATTAGCATGTGTCTTGGGAGCACAGATACCACTTAATCCAGGATCAGGACTGGGAATCACTTAGTCTATCTTTTCATTTTTCCATAAGGCAGAGACTTATGGCACTAACATTAAAGAAAGGTAACAAGTACATTTTTCATGGTTTGGTTCTGTCCAGGAACCCACAACCCAGAGTAAAATTTTTTAACAACCCTTTAAGATTGCAGTAACATCACACCCTGCAGGTTATGTCGTCTTCCAGGATGGTGGGGGAGTACTGTGGTATGTGCACTGTATACCACCCGAATCACGGCAAGCTTAATGTGCAGAAAGTTTCATTCTAACACCCATTTTAAGACAGTAATAACTGCATACAAGCAAATATGAGAACTCATAGAAGCAGCCCTTTTTACACATATATGTGAATGGTTGTGATCCGGATGCTGTTTTGTCATGCTTGTCCACAAATCGGTCCACCACAGAAATCACCAGAAAAGGGCATATTCTAGCCAGGGGGCTGAAGCCTTCTGTTTGAGCTCTACTGAATAAGACACAGCTCGCTGATTGTTTCTGACCTAGTCAGTGAACTCAGCAGAGGAAGAATACCAATAAACTTCATACAGGAAACGTCCCCATTCAACAGGAGTCTCAGTTCCACAGACACAAAAAGAGCACCATAGGAAGAGGCAACTCAGCCATGAATTCTTAGAGTTAAATGACTTTTACCTTTTTTCATTTCTCCTTTTATACTGTTCCCTTGTTTTCCCCCCTTCTGCTACTTTACAAAAAAGACCCATTTATTGGCTTTTTTCTCAGTGCAACCACCATTGTCACTACAAAACCCTTTACCCAAATTGAATAAAACCCACAGTGTGCTTGCTTGTACTTGGACATTCACTTTTTGAAACCCCTCTTCATGGGAGGGGCATCTGAGAGTCCAGCTCTCTTTATCTTCCCTTTGTGCCCTGGGCCAACAGGCAGTCCCTGTATTCCAAATCCAGTGATTACTGTCCTTGTGTTTTTGTGTGTGTTATATATTGTCTGTGTCTGTGTCTGTGTGTATGTGTGTGTGTCTGTGTCTGTGTCTGTGTGCGTGTGTGTGTGTGTGTCTGTGTCTGTGTGTGTGTGTGTGTGTGTGTGTGTGTGTGTGTGTGTGTGTGTGTATATGTGTGTGTGTATGCACCCCACAATTTGCCTCCATCTCTTTCATGGTCCCTGTGTCCGATGACAGTGAGGTTGGATTGTTGCTGTGGGAATGAGGATGACAACATGTCTGTCTCCTCGCATGCTGATGCTTGTGCCTAATTAGACTTGGGGAAACATAACAGCAGAGAAGGCTGGGGAATTCAGCACCACGAGCATCTCAAACACTGCCTTTTTGTCTTTCAGAACCTATGTCATTGCTCAAATGTGTGGCAGGTAATTGCCTTTTTCACAAATGCTGCTATGTGAAATTGACTCATTTTGCGAACATGGTCTTTTTGGCCAGTGTGTCCCATTTAGTTTTCAAGTCACAGAAGGTTACCTAAGGAAACTGAGATGAATACAGAAAAAAGCCCACTTTTGAGTAGTGTCAAGCCTAGTGAAAAGTACTGAACCCATTTGGAGTTGTACCTGTTGGTGAATAGTTCAGTATTAAAGGTATGCCCTGGCTTAGAGGAGGACCTGGATACTGTTTTGGACCGCAAAAAAGAGGTGATTCATAGTTGTATCATTGAAGCTTTAAATTACCCCAAAATCAATGGCACCTTCGTGTATCACTTCAGAATAGCACATTTCAGCAGTGACCAAAGTGATTTACTACATTGCTTGCCTTTGTCAGTTCGACAAGTGGCACAAGAGTTCTTGACCAACTGTACATGGCAAAATTAACGTTACTCTCGAAGAGCAGTGCTGTATGACATCTTTATCCCTGTAAATCAGATGGGGGACACAGTCTGGGGAGATTGAAACTGAGATAATCAGCCAGCGGAGGGGGTGGAGGGAGGTAGGAGGCAGAACAGTTTCCATGAGCACCACCTGTCACGGCTGGCACTCCCAGGAACGCACGCACCCCTAAACGCGTGGCCGCACAGGCAGCCCTGCATAGACCGCTACTTTCAGTGTAGGTGCAAATCGCTCTTTAACAGTGTGGACTCCTGCGGAGGGGATTTGAGATGTCATGCCGAGGGATGAAGGGGAGATGAAATGATGGGCTGTGGTATTTTCCTAAGGCTGGTCCATGGAGAGTCGGGGGGGGGGTGCTGGAGTGGCGAGCATGGATGATGAGTGACCCCCTAGCTCTGGAGGCCTGTCCATAGCATTACCATTAATCCAATACAATATATCTATTTAATTCTGTGAGTCGGGGCCTGTGCAGCTGTTAATCGTTTTTAATGCCTCTACTATGACAAGTCAGGGGGTTTAACTCATAGGCACAGGGAGAGAGAGAGAGAGAGAGAGAGAGAGAGATGGAAGGACAAAGAGAGAGAGAGAGAGAGAGAGAGAGAGAGAGAGAGAGAGAAAGTTACATGAATAGTCATGTGTACATGTGTGCACACACTTACACACACACACACAAACAATTTATACAGTCTTGTATACACAAGACATCATTTAACATTCATGAAGACAAAAATGTCAATTCAGAATGATGGATTTTTGTTTGTTAGTTTTGTTTTTTTCTAAATCAATTTTTAATGGCTAAAAAGTACAAGACTGGTGAAATGACATAGTACACTAATGCAGCATCATTACTTTGCACTGCAAAAATGAAATAAAGTGATTCTTGACAAGATCTGCTTTCCAGTTAGACTGGAAAAATCTTTGTTCTGTTTATCTTTCAATTGTAGTCATGAAGAGTATTCATTTGGTCAGGAACAATGAAACAGGTGGAGAGAAATGGAGACACACACAGACAGACAGAAAGAGAGAGAGGTGAACTTTCCTCACTCCTCAATTTATTGACATTGGTTGAGTGAAAATCCCCAGGGATATGTTCCCTTTTAAGTGGAAATTTTTCCATCGCTGAAGCACAAGAGACAAACAGGCATATCTGAGCTGGATTATACTGTTTATACACCTTTATCAGTGTCTCTTACTTTTAAAGTGGCAAAACCTTTTTATGAGTTAATATAAAGCGGTCAATAGTGGAAATATTTTCTTTTGGATATAATGCTTGGTGATCAGAGAGGTATATAGGCAACTGCTGGCTATAGGTTTTAAGTAAGTTGCCTACATTGCCTGTTGAATGATTGTTGTCAGGTCTACAGTCACAATATTTGTAATTCAATCATCGATCAAAATAATGTGTCAGTTCCGAATGTTATTTTTGCGCCTATTCTACTAGCCTGTTAGCTGCTGAAAATGCTATGCCATTGGTTTATTTCAAATATGTGGAGAATGTATTTAAAATGGAACTTTAAGTTACACATCCTTCACTGAAAATTGTCAGTTGTTTGTGATCCATTAACTCATGAATAGCGCTTAGTAAACCCTGCTCACGTGCAGGCTCATAATAATTCTGTAGTCTACTCGAAATGCTAATTTTTGACACTTTCACAGACAGCTCATCGTTCTTACATAACCTGGAAAATAAGAGAAATCGAAGAAATGTATGCAGTACACTTAAAATGCGTTTGAAATACATGGCAACATAACGGGTCCTCCAAATAAAAAGATTAGTGCGGCGTGTCAAAAAAAAAAAAAAAAAAAAAAAATCCCTTTGCTCCTCTCCGCGCTCCCTTCCGCCGAGCTCCTCCCCTCGGTGCGCGGATCTTCATTTGATCAAATCCTTCAACTTGGACCGCTTCGCCTAGAAGCACTTTTCACAACAGCTCAAGCAGCAGTGCACTCGCGCAACTTGTGAGAAGAGTTCCATTGCCGCACATCAATAACTAAAACGAAAGAGAGAGGGCGAAGAAACGGACTGCACCCCAAGCGTCTGTGTCGACTTAACTAACGATGGAGAGGATACGTTTTTGTCCAATTTGGTACGGTGTTTTTTGCGCCCTATTTTTGTTTTTCCCCGCTTTCATGCCGGTGACCAAGACAGAGATAACTTGCAGGTCATGTCAGCAGACGAATAAGTGGCGTTTACAGGAGTTACTGCTTAAGATGGACATTCATGACTCTGCAACAGGGTCCGGAGGCGAAGTTACCATAAATGGAGACGGGGAAGCATCTTTCGGCTCGTCCGTTGGTGAAAGCGGGGAGCCCGATTGCGCAGCTGAGACTGGCGATTGCTTCGCTGCTGGCGAAGGGAAATATGTTCGCTCAAGGCGAAAACGGAATACAGGCAGGTTTCGCTCTAACGAGGCAATGGCACACGACAAATTGGAGTCAACCTTAAGCCATGGCAAAGTTTACAAGCCCAAAATTAACGGTCACGAACAAACAGGTGTACGGGGAGCGCACATCGTCTCAACTCTCTTGTCGCCTAATAAAAACAGCAAACGGCGAGTGCGTAGGAACACGCTGGAACCCCACAACGGCCCCAATTCATCCCAACCAAATCAAAGTGAAAGGGCGGGTGACCAGCGAGAGAACGGCACGGCGCGGGCAGCACGCAGAGCACCTCGGTCTGAGTTGAGGTGGAATAAGGAGGACAGGAAAGCAGCCAGTGCCAGACAGGAAGAGCTGAAACTTACTAGCTCTACCTTCGCCCTGACCGGAGACTCCGCTCATAACCAAGCCATGGTGCACTGGTCTGGTCAAAACAGCAGCGTAAGTAAATGAGTTACTTTAATCTTGTCTGTCGGCCGAGGAGCGGTATGGAGTTGAAGAATTACTTTAACGTCAAGCACACCGCGCTGCAGATTTTAACCAGCAGTGTAGTCTGTTATATGTAGGTGTGAAGTGCGCGTGTGCACTGTGTGTGTGTGTGTGTGTGTGTGTGTGTGTGTGTGTGCGCGCGCGCGCGCGCTCCCGCGCGTGTATGGGAGGGGGTGAGAAGATTCGGGCGCTAGTGTTATATGTCCCACTGCGATTTATTTTCGATTTGACAAGTAGAGCACCTTAAACCTTTTATCATTTTTGTATGCAGCCGAATCAAACGTAGCAACAAGAAATACATGCCTTTATTTTCGATATTGCAGTCGTCCTGCATTCTGAGCGAGGTAATGCTTCTTTATTGGTGCTGTCCAACGGCTGCTTGTAGTTCGTTCTAGATTAGGTATCAGTCAGTCATTCAGTGGGTTAATTTATTCACATCCGTTCAATTCATCCTGACTTACGGAAAGCATCAGACAACGTTTTTCTAGAGTAGGTATGTTGACATGTACCAACTTGTTAAATAATACATATTTTTATGTGTCAGAGCATTTAACACAGAGCAAGATCTCATGCATGTCCACTGATTTTTGACTAACAAGTATTTTATTGTTTATTTCTACTTTTGGGATTATTGAGGTACCCTGCTATTGCTTATAGGTTTGACCTCTGACTAGTGATCACACTGTAACTTCTTTGACCTTTACTAACATCTTTTAGCTATTGCTGTAGGATTCTAACATAGTTTATGCCACATCTCCATCGTCCATGAGCATCCAAACTGTAAAGATACGCAGCTTAACCACCAGAAATTTCAGACAGTTTGCTTGCTCTTACAGTACGGTCTCTCTGTCAATTTTTTTTTCAACGTTGAGATGTCCGTGCTTATGGGGTAGATTCAAGGTCATCGAACCCTCTTTTTAAGCACCTTGTTTATTTAAAGTGAGTCTCAGTCCTACAGTCAAGGGGCTTAGTTCAGATCTGTGGTAAGAGCTCACCAAACGTATCACCTTCGCCTTTCACCAGCTGCAGAACTCAGTGCTCGCTTCTCAGCGGTCTAAAGCCTCACTGCCATTGTTGTTGCACCTTTTAATTGAATTTTCCCACCACTGCACTGTGAATAGAGGGATTCAATAGTGGAAGTTTTATCGGACCGGTCTCCCACCCCCGCCATCTTAGTGTGCGAGACATAGATGGGAAGCGCACAATGGAGTGAATAAAAAGGGACTTCTTGTTAAATAGGCAGTCCTGTTACAGAGGATAATGGGTAGGAGAGAGATGCAGGAAGTATTACGGGCTGCACGGATGCACCGCAAAACAAAAGACGCGGTTCTTAATGGCCGCGTCCCGCGTGAATGTAAATGAGGACTAATGGAGGGGTAAAGCCTCTGGGTGTTTATGTAAACATCGCAACTGTTTATGTACTAGTGCAGGGAGGCAAAAGTGTGCGCGCAGCGGCTCCAGCTCAGTCCATCTGCAGCTCACGGTGGGGTCCGGCAGCTGCTTTCACCCCGTGGTACATCCACAGCGCTCGCGCGCACACGCTTGCGCTGGGCCAGATGGAACACATGCGTGAAGATGCCCAGGAGGAGTGTTTCTCTCCACAGATTCCACTGCACACTGTCACACTGAATCTAGAAGGACTCGCTGACCAGAAGTTGAATTGTCGTGTGCTTCCCCCCCCCCCCAAAGTTAATCTTTTAATAATTGCAGATTGTTACTTTCATTTTGAAATGCTGAAAGTATAGGTTAAGATGTGCCAGAGCACATACATCTTTAGTGCTTTTCCCCTGTGACAGCCAGGGTTTTATGCATGTCTTAAGGTATTTCCCCCATCCCCAATCGCTGTTAAACTATGCGTGCACCGGTTTAACGGTGTTAATATAACATTAGTGATTTTGTCATATTATCTGAATATGTAATATTGATCCCACAATGCTGACAAGTCGGAAGAAAGGGGCGTAGTCTTCACAGGCAGGGAGACGCATATATCTCTGGACTGGGTTTGGCTGATTAAACGTGGGAGGTGAAGCAGGGTTTTTGTCCATTGCGGGCAAATAATGTAAAGGTGATCACGTGAAGTTCACCTCAACGCCGTGAATCGCGTTACCAACACCAGCTGTCACACAAACGAGAACGGCTCACGGCATCATGGCGCCAACGTCTATTTCGGGCCGCTTTTGGCGTGTAAGCTGGAAGCGCCGAAAGAACGAGAGAGACCAGGTCTGATGCCGCAAAGCTAAAAATGTGCCTAATTGGATAGTTTGAAAGGAGCTGTCGTCTGCAGTCAGCACAGCTCCAAACGTTCAAACTAGCGCTAGACATGAAGGTGCTTCGCCGAGTGCAAACGATAGAAGTTAACGAGCTGTTACTAGGGACACTTTCTTTAATGTCCTGGTGACATCAGCTGACCCAGACGACTACTGGACTTGCCTTTCGTCTTTACACTTGGGCAAGCGCTCTCGCTTATAGAATAATCGGACACAGCTGTTATAAAATAATACAATAAAAGCGATTTTGTTTTTAACCCAGTTGCTTGAACTCGTTTACTAAAAGTGGAAATAAATAATTATCTCAACAGAATAACTTTTTATTTTATTTTTATTTTTCTAAAATTTAATTTAAAAAACTGTGGTGCCATAGTTGTGCCCTTGCAAAAACTTTTGTTTCAGACTATAGCCGATTTCCTGAACATAAATAAACAAGCAAACAGAAATAACGGAAAAAGCAAGGCATAAGAAAAGCAGCACTGGGTGGCGGGTTAAGGGCACGAGCGTCGCATTTTCTCATATAAATGGGAGCTCGCAAAGTATTCGGCAAACAGTGGAAATGAAGACAAATATCACTAGAGGTCCTGGCTGGATAGAAAGGACAACCACCAGATATTTTCTCTTGAAAATAATTTGGATTTATATATTTGTTTGTTTATTTATTTAAGATACATATTCAAGATACATCTTTGCATGACTGTTTGACATCAATCTTTCCCCAGTTTGAGTGCTGCCTAAGCATTCAGCAACGTGGGTTTCAAAACATTTTTTAAAAACTCATAAATTAGAATGGTACCTTTCTCAACCATTGTGGCATTCAGTGTACTACATACAAGTACTTCTTACTTATAAATCTATTAATTTTATTATTATATAGATGAAAAGTAGATGAGGGAGGTGAAGTTGAGTTTTGTTGCTGTTATTGTTCACACATCACTTCTTCATCTGCTGGGAATTGAAGGAACGGTATTATGGGTGAACTGAGTATGTCAAGAAGTACATAAAGTTACCTCTATGTCACTCTTATTAAAGCAGTAAGTGAAGTGTTCAGATCGGCGCTGTCTGGTCATACCGCTGTGATGAGCCAGATTTTGCTGGGGCTTATTGGCTCAGGGATTTGCTGTCGGTTGAGGAGGAAGGTCGAATGCAGGTGAGTGTGCAGAGGTGAAGCTAACACGCTGTCACAGACTGCTGGAGGCAAGCGCCCACTGGTTTGGAGCATTTTTATTTTACCACTACATTTACGTTTTGCTATTTTGGCGTTACATTTAGGTTGTTGTCTCCGTCTCTGCATACGCCTCTCCACTCCTGATTGATCCTCTGGCTCCGCCCTGAAACTGCCCCCTTCTCACCACTTGCACTTGGGTGTTGTTACATATGTCACTGCTGTCTATATATAGACCCTTTTTTCCCCTGGTGTTTAGCTCCTAGTTTCCTTGTTTACTTTTGTGTTCTATGTTCAGTGTTCAGTGCTCCCCGCTTTATAATGATGGATTTGCCTACAATGCCCTTGTCTTCCTGAGATCTGATTTGAGTCTATCCGAAAAGTCCTAATAAGCCAAACGCATGCTGACCTCCTCCTGCTGAGGCTTGTTATAAGCTGAAACCGAGCACCCTCTGCCTCTGATTGTTGTCTCAGCAACTACACCGAAGGGCAAACGCTCAGCCAACATGAATTTCTAGGATGGCATGGACAATTCAGGTTAATTATCAAAAGGAATAAAGCAGAAATTGTCATGATTTCCAAAGGCAGACGGCAGGACCCAAGACCCCAATGCAAACGGTTTTCCCCAAATAACAGCCAGGCTGTGTGCCATCTCCTTCGTCCCCTCTCCCTCCAAAGCCATCAATGCTTGGTGCCAGCCGGCTCATCGCCGAAGCCCGTGCCAGCCATGCCATCCACGATCTCCTCATCATTGCCCCGAGCCCACTGTTTTGGCCCACTCTTCATGTTCTAAGATAATTGCGACCCAGCGGGCGTACCGGGTCGCGGGGCAATTGCCCGCAGGCCCGGACAGGGTCCGACGTGCCTTGCCCCTGTCGCACAGCAACACAGCACCCATCTGCCACTCAACCCACAGCTCCCCCGGTTGACTCGGACCCTCATCCGGCTCCAACTCTCCAGCCGAACGGAGTCAGCTGCTACGCGGGCAGCCCGGACCCTCTGAGAAAAAGGTCATGTAACCAAAGGCACAATTTAGCAGCAGCCTTGGATAAGACCCAGGTGTTGTGTGGCATTTTCTTCAGCGCGATTCGTCCCAGTACGTGGAGACAGCCTCCATTCAAAATTAAATGCCACCTCGTTTTTCAGCCACGGCACATAATTGTAAAGCAGACGTATGGCTTAACGTCTGACTGCGCTAAAGGTGTGGCTTTCATTCAGGCAGGTTCGGAAGCCACTACGCCTGGAAACGATTATTGAGGTCACAGCTATGTGTGATGACTTCACACAAGGTTTTATGACAGACCCACTTTAGTGATGGTCCTCTTGCTGCCCTCAGTCCCTGTGGGCAGGTGTATTGTTGTCTGAGGATGTGAATAAGGTGAGAATTGAGTCTGGATATAAAGCTAAGGAAGTAAAGAGTAGTATGAAAAATTGTTCATACAGAGATCATGAAAAATTGAAAAGGCAGGTGTTTCAACACAGGATTCTTAGGAATTCAAATGAGCTTGACCGACCACAACATTTTAACTGATTTATATTAATATAATACACAGGTAATTCACTGCTGCTTTTTCCCTATTGACCATCTTCAAAACAAACAAACAAACAAACAAAAATCCAGTTAGGATTTTCACTTGAGGCAGGAAGATTATTCCCCTCATGTTGACCCACAAAGGAGTTATTTCCTCTATTAGTTCAGCTCATATCAGGAATTTCTTCTAAAAAAGACTCTTTAATCCGTAATGGACATTTGTATTGGCTAGAAGCCAGGAATCTCATTTCCCAAGTGTTAACCTTCCAAGAGGGTGCTGAGAGCAACAAAAAGCATTCAGCCCCCCAAGGAAGGCCCAGGATTAGCGTTCGCGAGACTCACTTCTTCCCACTACGCTGTACAGAGCAGGGCAATTATTTTCCAGCCTGCTCTGTGTCTGAAGCACAACTGTATGGCCCTGGCATGCAGGGGACTGGCTAAATTGCAGTGTGGGAAAGTGGCGATGTGTAGCAGCACATCCGAGCACTGTAACTCAGAGCTCCACTCTATCCAAGATTCCAGCATAGACAGCGCTGCTTTGTGATGTGTGAATGTGTACAAGTAGCGTTCCAGACTTCACACAGTTAAATTCTGCCTTCTGGGTTTAACTTTGATCACCCATATTCTGCTTGGTTTTATACAGGCATATGGACTATTGCTAATAAAAGTATAAGGTCCTGGTTTACACTTGAAGGGCAGGAAGATGTAATTGGGTAGATTTTAGCTTGAGTCTCAAACAAAAGGGCATGTCTGTAAATAAAGTGCACTTTGGAAAATAAAAGCCAGAAAATCAAAGCGTTGACATTTCAGAGTGAAGAAACTTATAATATTTGGCAGTAGTGATGATGAGCTTATTCTGCCATCATTGCTTTAGTGGATGGGACGGACCTTCAAAGAGTGGGTGTTTGTCCTCTGGTGTTTGAACAAAGAGCTTGGGTGTTTATCAGGAGTTCAGTTAAAGATCAATTAGGACTGATTTTGTAACAGTGGGATAGCCCAGAACGATGCTAAATGTGCTAAGAAATCTCTAGGTATGTGCTAAATAGTCGAGTGGCTCTAATTTTGTGAAGTAGAGAAAACAAACATGAAAAACAAACACACACACATACACACACACACACACACACACACACACACACACAAAACGTCTTTACTTAAGTCTATAATTTAAAATATAAATCAAATGCAAGAATTGTCCTGTAATTATAATTTTACACAGCATAGTCCACAGTAGAAAATCTTTATGGATAAATAAAACACCTTTTCCACCAGATGTCCTGGCTTTCAAATAATGTATGCATGGAAAAGCATTTTGAATGATGTTTTTGCTTTCACCTTTGGGAAAACCAGAGTGTGAAAACCCCTAATGACCCATCTGTGTACATGTCCAAGACTCCCAAATAAAAACACAACCAAAGAAATTTATAGCCACATTTACTGATTGACTGTACAAGTGGCTGATACTTCAGAACACACACACACACACACACACACACACACACACACACACACTCGCGCATTTACATTTTTACATTTATGGAATTTAGCAGATGTTGTTATCCAGAGCGACTTACAAAAGTGCTTTGTCATCTACTCATACAGTGCAGCCTAGCCAGTACAGTAGGTTAGAGTCCAAGATCCCATTGAACTAGGACACTCCTAGACCCAGGAGTCAATGTTGATACCTGGAAAGAATTACAAAATGAGCACAATACAATACCGAATAACAACAGCACACACATACCACACACGGATACGGTTCACTGTGGAATGCGCTGTAAGACCCACAGCAATATCATGCATGGATATACTGATTTCTATTTCTCGGAGGCGGAAAATGTAATTATTTGGGCCTGTTTACAGAGCATCCATAAGGATCAGTCACAGGGAGAGGAACAATTCCTTCCCTCTTTAATTAAAAGATATTTGCTTTGCTGTGCATACCAAGTAGAATGTTTGAAGTGAGTAATGGTGTAATGGCAAACATTAAAAATGATTCCAGTGGTGGGTGCATCTTTTTAATTTGGGTATGGTCATTAATTGCCATTTTCCTCCTATTTGTTCATGGCGGAGGGGTCCCATCCTTTGGGTTGCCATGTAATGGGCAAGACAGAGTGAAGCAAACAGTATTTCTGCAGACAGGTTTATCTTGAGCTTATAATATTTGGTGATATATTTACAAATTGATGAAACTTTTAAATTAGTATGAAAAAAGTCAGCAGATAACTATTTTAGAAAACCGGTGCTATTGTCATGTGTAACGGTTGGTGCACATCTACTGTAGTGACCAATCAGAGAGTAGGCCCTTGACAACCTTTGACCTTGTTCTGTAGGGTACTGTCTCAAGTCAGCTGCTGAAGCTTGGCACTTCGATCACAGTGGAGAACAGATCTAAACCAAGGTCTTAATAGAAGCTCCACACCAACGCTTGTGTGTCTGGTCCATCTGTACTTGTTAGGTCAGGAATGACAGGTAGTAGGGTGAGACTTTTGGTATCGATACAGAGTGTCACCGGTACCATACAAACTTGAGCACAGGAAAGTGTATGGATTACTGTTTAGCCTGTATATATCATTTCAAATAGCAAAAAAGCAGGATTGACTTTCCTTCAATGTAGTGTTATATGTGTATGTGGTCTCAGTCTTTGTATTGAACTTTTATTGTACATTTATTCCTTGCATAATACATGTTCTTGTCCTTTTCTACGAAGTTAAATTAATAAATTTGGCGAATAAAGTGATTCTTATGCTAACAAACTGCTTGCTTGGTTATTTTTTAGAAACAACTTGGATTGCATTAGCAGCCAGTTTCTGCACTGAGAGATTTCCTTTGGCCAGGCTCATATTCTTCTACTGCATGGTAGTAAAACTCAGTGACCCAGTTCACATGGTTAACTATGAGAGGGAAATTAGCAACGTGAGCTTGAACTGATCAAAGGTATGAGCTGGTTCTGGTCCTGGGTACAAACAGAGATGTTCTCGGCTCACACTTCTCACACTTCTCTGCTAGATTGGTTTTTGTCCACACTCGATATTGGTGACCTGCATCATGCGAAATATTCTCCTTAGTTGTCTGGATCGTCTCCAAATAGCCCACAGATTATAGCTCAGGAATTACTATGTACTTTTGTTCATTCTTTTAAAGGAGCCAGAACTGACCTCGCTTCTTTTCATTCATTCTTTAAAAGAGTGCCTTTTCATTCATTCTTCACCTGAATGCTTTGAAGATTGCCAGGAAAGGAAAGAAGACTGCTCTTGCACAAACGACATTTTATTCCACAATCTAAGTTGACGTACCAAAGCTTGTTGAAAAGATATATTATTAAGACCCCCGTTGCTCCTTCAGCAGTATTACACCTGCAAATCACTGTCACGTTGAAATAGCTGCTTTTGCAGCCTTTTAGTATTTGAATTAAATGTTTGAATACTTAAACATGTTTTGACAGTTCCAACCCATTCTAGGACGTAGAGTGTAATGAGAACCTAGAGCCAACATGGTGTTAGAGGTGGGCAACTGTCTGTCAGAAACAAACGGAAGCTGTAGAGTGTGTGACATATTAAAGGCAGGTAAGAATTAATACATTAAATAAAATAGGCAGGAAAGCATTTCTTCCTGTGAACCTCAACAATCGGAGCACACCAAGTTGGGTTTGGTTCTCGCATGATCGGTGCCTCCTGTGAATTTTTCCCTTTCGTTCTTGACAGATAAAGTGCCCCTGTTCCTCTCCAGCAGACAGACTGATGGTCAGAGGCTGGCCGAGGTACAGAGAAGATCCGCATAATGTGCTTCCTCTGAGATCCAAACCCCCCACTTTCCCTCCCCAGTAACTCAGATTGACGGGGTGATTGTCAGCCGTGGCGAGCCGAGGGTCTCCTTGCCCCGAAATGCAGTGAAGGGGGGAAAAAAGGCCCATCTCAGCCCTTCTTGGCCACAGATGGGCTGCTGGGTGCATTTCTAAGGGACAAATTGAATCTTGTGCAATCTGTAACCCTTAGGAATATGAGTGAAGGAACAGATGAAAATGCTGTTTCAATGGCCGAGCCACAGCCGTGAAACAGATGAGACGTTCAGCTGAGATAATTGAGAAGCTTCGAGAGAAACAGCTTAAGCAGGGCTGTCCTTTTGACCGTGGCAGAAGGCCGCGCTAAGCGACAAGATGCCAGTGTTTTATAGGATCAGCGTGGGATATTATGTTAAATTAGTGGGAAGTTATCAGCATACGGTATATCGTGTTCATGCTGATTTGAAGGAGGGAACTAATTCATTTTCTGTTTAGTAGAAAATCCATCTAAAAACGCATTAACAAGATCTGGGATAATTGTGAGAACTAAGATGAGGAAAAATGTAAATAACAGTGTGCTAAGTTTCTCCCTCAAGTCCCTTAAAAACTATTTCGTATAAATCTATATGCTTAAAAACACTATTAACCGGTCCCGCCATTAAATGAACTCTCCATAGCAAGTATGTAGTGATCACTGCAGCACAGTGGGCAAAGATCAGTGCAAACCTCGATTAGTGCTATAGAGGCACTGATGCCGCGCTTGACAATGTGGGCTTGCAGTATTGATCATCATCATCAACGTCCTGCTCACCCTCATCAAAAACCAGCTGTTCAGGTCCTGTGAACAAAACACCGACACACTCGCAAACCAGTGAATATTTATCCCACCTCGGCTGCTGCCACTGGTGTCCCTAGAGAGGGGTGCATGGAAAACTGGTGGTAAAACATGTGCTTGTACACAAAGTGAACCGTGCACATGCAGCTTGGATATTGCATGCCCCAGACCGGACGGCAGATCACGTGGGTGTTGTCTTATTAATTACCCCTCTGAGGTTGTACCCACCAGGACCTCCTCACCCTTCAATTCCCCAACATATACTTCCTGCCTGTGCCCACTGTCTGTCCCCCCTCCATCAGCACAGACGGAGGCATTTGGTATTTAAAAAAATTAGTGAGGAACATCATGTTCTGTATAAAAACGAAAATGTGCGAGTGTGATGAAAATGAAGCAGGATCTGACGGCTCAAGCGCTCTGGCGGTTCTGCCGGAGCCTTGTCTTTGAACAGTAATGTTTAAGGAAGATATCAAATCCCTACCATCCCCACAGGCTCGTTCAAGCAGATAGAGAACGTTGGGTGGAAGTTAACAAATTAAACAGAAAACCCCGTAAAACAGTGAAGGTATGCTGGGAACATTAAACTCACTACACCCTATAAAATGCACACACATATACACCCCCTCACACACACAATTAAATATAGAAACAATTAAATTAATTAATAAATAAATACCCATTTAACTTTATTTCTAGAAGTATAGATTTCTTTTAAAGCAGTTAGCTGCCATTTGTCTATGCCAGTACCAATACGAATTGCAATAGGTACGCAATGCTAAAGGGTGCACTTAAACTTGTATTGCAAGACTTCACTCTTCGCCGTCTCAGATGTGCTCGTTCCCGACCTCACTCCACAAAAGTAACGGCCAGTCAACAAGGCTGAGAGCTACAGGGAGGAGTTAAAACCCAGGCTGAAACGATTTAACGCATCCACAAAATAGTTTAAGGCGAGCAAGGGATCGATCCATTGATCGTCATTTTTTACGAGGTACATGATGCCGTCCTGAGATCCAGTACAAAAGAAAAAGAACAAAGAGGGAGAGAGAGAGAGAGAGAGAGAGAGAGAGAGAGGTAGATTATGGATGGTGTGTGTTTGCGTGTGCATTTATATGTATTTATAAGAGACAAGGTGCGCGCTACAGCACCAGAGTGCATGGAAAAGGATAATCAGTCCTGCAGGTGTAATTGACGCCTTCTTGAGTTGTTATTCACATACAGCATTTCCATTCATTCTGCACTCACCATGCATCGTAAACCAGCCAGCCCTGCCGTGGTTTCTCTGGTCCAAATGGCTTGAAAGCTGAACGCCTAGATTTTGCTCCGTGGACGTTTTTAATCAATGGTGCGGGGACGAAAGAAGTGCTTTGTAGTAACTCAAAGTCTTTTTTTCAGTGTGCGTCACCGAAACTAGGCTCATGTAACAGAAAAAAAAACCACACGGCCTTTTTTAAGAGAGCAGGCTTAAAACATCATCTCTATAGCTTATGTTTACAAATTCATTCTTAAATTCATTCTTAAATTAAATTACTGTTCAGGTTCTGAAGTCTATTAACTGATTGAATAAAGCATTATTAATAATAAATAACAGTTGATAAAGAAATAAAAGATTCCATTGAAAATCATCAAACAGCTGCCATGTTGAGCTATAAGTCTTTACTTGCTGAACGTATAACATATCAAAGCCAGGTGTGAATTGAATAAATCATGCTGAAAAGTGTTTGTTCCCCCTTTTGGATCCCGAGTCTCCTGTACATAGTCGGCCTCTCCTTCCAGTCGTCATTTAATTTTTGACAGCGGAGGAACTACAGTCACTCTTCAGTGCGGTGGGTAGCGTAGCGCTAGTGCGCAGGAAGAAGCGGTGGGCCAAGGGACGCGTCAGGCTTTGGCACTGCCCATCTGCGTGAAACGTCTTTGAAACGGTGCGGAGGAGATGGATGAAGACATCTGGCAGTCCCTGCTGCATCTGCCGATGTCCAAACACGTTTACCTAAGCGATCTCATCGGCACTAGCCGACTGCGGTATTCTTACCCTGGGCTTTGATCAAGCACGTGTCACCCTGCTCTTGGCAGCACTGGGTAATTTGGGGTTGATTATCTTCCTTAACCAGTCATTTATTTCAGGGCTACGACAGGCTCAGGCCTAATCTGACTGCACAACGACTGCTGAGGTTTCGCAGCTTTGGAGAGGAATCGGGTTGCTATAATGCATCAGCAGGAAATATATAATGATGTTCTAAACATGGAAATGTGCTTGGTAACAAGAGATCTAAGTTTTACTGCTAATGACACGCATCCGAGGAGCTGATCAAAGGTATGAGATAATTACAGTTGTCTTTGCCTACCCTCATCGCTCCTCCCATCAGTTTTCATTTCCACTGACCTAATGGTGTTGCATATTAAAGGATGGACTGGGGAATAAAGGTGGCACTAATGAGTGTCGTCGTCCCCCCCCCCCCCCAACACACACACAGACTTCGCTTTAATCACCCCACCCCCCACCATTATGCATACACACACACAACTCTTTTTCGCTGTAATTTATATGTAAAGTAGAGGGGGACGTGCAGGTGGTGGAATGATGAATTGGATAGAGCTT
The DNA here is from genome assembly GCF_041902795.1 of Electrophorus electricus. Classification (NCBI taxonomy): domain Eukaryota; kingdom Metazoa; phylum Chordata; class Actinopteri; order Gymnotiformes; family Gymnotidae; genus Electrophorus; species Electrophorus electricus. Next base: position 11,928,755 of record NC_137514.1, on the reverse strand, counting down.
GGAACACAACAGGCCCCCACTGATCATTAGGTCCTTGCTTGAGGATGGGAAGTGATCGAACCAACCACTTCACTCTCCGTGGCAACAGGTAGGACCTCCACCCATCATCCTCTACGGAACATGTCACCAGAGAGGAGCACATAAAAGCCCCCCACCACCACCACCACTGTCCACAGCCCAGTTGTGGCCAGTCCGATATTGTCACTTTGCACTCCTGAGCACCTATCCCCTCTTGGCTCCGGCTGGAAGCTCCAAGATAGCAGTAACCTTTTTTAGCGAGTTCCGCAGGTTGACGCCAGCTAATGGGAATGTACAGCTAAATGGCATGCAACCCCGTGTCATTTCACACCTTCATCCTTTGCATTGTTCCCTTCGAGCTGGACAGCATGGGCGGGTCATGCACCATGAAGCCTCTGTATCGAGCTACCCAGGCTTCCCCAGTCCCCCAGTGGAGCAGACTTTGGTGCAACTCTGCATTATTCATTGATTTGTCCAATTCATCATCTACTGAAACCAGGGATTGCTAAGCTTACACTGCACTGGCAGATGTGTCATTTGAGTGGCAATTGAGTTCAGCAATTTGAGGAAAAAGAAAAATACTTAGAGCTAATGATAAAATCAGAGGTGCTCACAGAGGTGTTTGGAACACTGTCACTTTGATGAAAGCATGATGGTGAAAGTTAATCTTAGTTCAGTGCTGAGCCCTCTTCTTATAGAATTAAAAAAAAAAAGTCTTATGGCTATTAATACTGTGCTATGTAAAATAAAAATACTATAAATGAGAATAAAAGATCAAATAGCCAGTTACTTTAAAGAGATTGTTCAATTCCAGCCCAGCTGGTGAGGCCAGCCATTGGACCTCTTTGAATGCTATATGTGAGACTGATAATACATCCTGTGTTTGTCTTGACAACTATAGCCTAGTTTTCAGTGGTGAATCATCATCGGAAATTTTTAGGAATCGAAAGTCTTAGGCTAAACATAGGCTACATCTGGGTTTGGGAAATTGGCCCTTAGACTGATTTTTGACATCTGATATGTGAATACCTCAGATTCATATCTGCATGACAGCTTGAGCAACACACACACTAAAAATCAATATAAATGGCATATATTACATAAGACAGAGAGATGGTCTTTAAATGGAGAGAAAGAATATTAATTTAAATGAAAAAAATGCACTTTTGATTGGCTCTTTGGCTTGTGGGTGATCAGCATGGTGGATGTTCCATCCTCTGATTTGCCTGCTGCCCTCTGCTGCTTCCTGGGCAGTGTCAGCAGGCACTGCTGCCCATTCCCCTTCACCCACCACTGCCCCTCATCTCCAGGGTGCTGCCATCCTGACTCCGCACCCGTCTGAATGGCACTCTCCAGACCCCGCCTGGCACCTGGCCAAGGCTTCTGTGCCAGGGCCGGCCCGCCACCCACAGAGAAACCCTAGCCCAGGTAGCGCCATTCTCCAAGCAGATGGCACTGCGGCTGCGGGTGGGAGGGTGATGCAAGACCCAGGAGTAATAAAAAAAACTCTCCAAAACCCACACAGGCCCAATGAGCAGGTGGAGAGCCTGAAATGATACATGACTGATTTGATAACCTGCGATGGACATTTGACACGCCACAATAAAATGTTTAGCACCGCCGCACTTTTTAAAAGCTTGATGTAATACAGGGGAAAGACAAACTTGTTACTAAAATATAGATTACAGTTTGTTGCAAGCTACTTTGATGCCATTCAAAGACAAAAAAAAAAGAACTAATCCCAGATGAAGTGCTACATTTAGAATATCTCACTCTAACCCACCTGGCCATTCTCTTTTGGGTCATTGTTCGCCCTGAACTTTTCTTAGGCCAATAATGATATGCTATACTGCTGCGTAAGCTGCCTGAACACTAAGAAGGCCGCCAGGACTGTTTCTGAGCAATCCTGCTTGGGCATGAATTATTATTTTCTGTATCGGCGTGTCCATGATCCTTGAGGTCCAGTCAGCAGGGTCCTTTTCCGCGCTGACTCCTACCACTGCTGGAGCAAGTCAGTGGATGGCTGAAGGCTGTCGGTCACTCGGCCGCCCTTCCGCTGCCTGATTGCTGTAAATCAGGACATGGATAATCAAATGGAGAAAAAATAGGGAGCGAGAGAGAGAGAGAGAGACGGGGGGGGGGGGATAGAGACAAAAAGCAGAGAGAGAGGCCTAGAGCAAGATGACCATGGTACTCTTCCACATAATGCGCCTGTTCTTTTCGATGGCAAAGGGCTCAAACTCATGCTGGACACGCGTGAGTCCACCCCAGGCTCTGCTTGGGAGAGAACGTGGCATCTGGCGGCAGCCGGGGAATGGCAGTGGCAGGAGCTGTGAAAAGTCAAGCAAGAGAGATTGTCACTTTAGATAGCATATGCAACTTTAACAAATGAGGCAGATCGGCAAGATATCTTCATATTGGGGAAGGAGGGACATTAAAAGGCTTACAAGGGCTTCAAGCATGTTCCTTAATCTACCAATCTTCGATAAGCTGATATTTGTGTAACATATATGGTTCTTGGGCAAACTGCACTGGGTACTGCCCTTAAAAATCAAGATGCAAAAACTTGCTCATCTCACATGTGCCTCTAGTGGAGGTCATGACACTATTCCTGTGAGTCTGATAGTGAGGACTTTTCACTTGCTCCGCACGTGTCCTCTGTCTGTGTGTTTGAGATCTGTCTTTGCTAATGGTCCCCGGCGGAGGCGCCGTAGATCGCTGTAAACAACAGCGAGGAGATGAGAGGAGACCTAGAGGTACGCTTCTGGGAGAAGGGCCCAAAGAAGTCCCTCCACGACCCGCCTCCACGCCCAACTCCTCACCCTGCATCTGACTGCACACCTGGCACCTCGCGCCCAACCCTCCCACCTCTTTTACCGAGGAGGAGAAGGAGCAGAACAGAGAGGGGGAGAAAAAATAGAAGGGGACAGGAAGGATGTTTGCGTAGTGTGCCGTCATCCCCCAGCCCCCCAGCGGGCATCTTCTTCTCTTAACTGTCAGTGCCTGACTGAATCGGGTTAGGCGCCGGCGCGGGGGGGATGCGACAGAGGTGGCCGCAGGCGAGGATGACGGTGCGGCTGTCGGGCCCGGTCGTGAGGAGCCGACACTTCCAAACGAGGGGGGAGGGAAGGGGTGGGGGCAACCCAGGAGATCGGTAACAGTCGTCGTGACGGCTTGTGAGCGCAGCTGCAATGCAGGGCACGAACTGCCGCGCGAAGCATTTATGACGCAGAGGAACCTTTTTTCCAGCTCTGAGAGATGGGGATCTGACTATGAGATGTTACAGAGCTGCCGCTCCCACCAAGTTACATGGTTAGCTGGTACTGAATAAAATATGCATGTTAATTTGAAAATTAAATATTACATTCAAGTCTCAGCGGGAAGACTCAAGAGGTTAAAGCGTTATATTTTTGTATAAGATGTCATGCTGTGCGCAATCGTTTAAATAACTCAGGTGCCGGACAGAAGGCGGGCCTTGTCAAGACAAAGGAAAAGGCATTTTTAAGGCAGGGTGTAAAGAAGGCGTTATCCCTGCTTCGCTGACGGCAACGGTGTTGGCATTGTGGGAAACCGAGCAGTGCACCAGCAGAAGGCGAGGCTGGGCTGCTTGAGAGATACAGCAGAGCTGGGGAGACACCACACTCAGTTCTCTACAACACACACGCGCACATGCACACGCACGCGCACACACACACACACACACACACACACACACACACACACACACACACACACGTGCACGCACACAAATACACACACACACACACACACACACACACGTTTGCATGGCCACCCCTTCACACAGACCCCACTCTGCAGAGATTTCCCTGCAGGTCCTCAGAGCTCTGCATGGAATAACTAACCATGTAACAACTGGCTTTGATTCAATTAAGACATAACGAGCCGAAACGCGGCACTAAACACTGTGAAGCCTGTGAAAGCTTTGACAATCTTGTGTGGGAAGTTGATGTAGGCAAAAGGCTAAAACAGAACAATTGTCAGTGTTGTGCTCTATTGTTGGTGTTTCATAAAGCCACTAAACCACATAACAGTCAATTATTCACATTACATCATGTAATGAGAACATCATATATAGTTATAGATACAAAGATGTATTCATATAATATCACAGATATTAACCACAATCATGGAAAGAACAAACATCCAACTGTTCAAGCAATGGTAGATTAATAACAATAAATCATCATACATCAGCATGTTTGGAGGTAATTATTATAAAAAAAAATACAGGAAGTTTAAGGGTGAATTGGGATGCAGACAAATAAATTGTTCTCCAGGTTTCTCAGCAGTTTGAAAAGTTCAAGTCTTCAGTTCCTACAAGTGAAGCCTAAGGTGCGCTAAACATTGACCTTTGCTACCTGTGTGATTTCGCTGAATGACAAATGCGTGCAAAGTGGATTCAGGACTGCCAGATGTCTCACTGTAGACTTGTTCCAGGTGGCAGGTGTGGGACCGCCATGCCATTACAATATATCCCTCATACTCCTGGCTCCTGACTCCAAACCCGGTCCAGGTTTTGGTGATCACTGAACAATTTCTTTCACTGATTGGCTGCTGTGTCCTTGCACCTAACCCCTGGAAAAATACAGTGTGGAAAATGAGGAGCAAGGAATAGGTATTGGTGACGTGGAGGTTTTATTTGAGCCTTCTGGGCTACTACTGAAGCACCTTTTTCTCAGGCAAAGGCCTCAGGAGCGCCTAAGGGGCACTTGCTGCATAGACAGGATGTGATATATTGACCTCTTTGTACTCATTTAAAGGTACGATTGCATAAGAGTTGCTGGGGTGACATTGGGAATGGGAGTGGAAGGCACAGCGAAGAGCCTGATTCTGAACATCAGCTGTGCTCGCTACCAGCCTTTCTAGAATGTGGGTGTGCAACCGAAACACCTACATCACAACAAACCCAGCTTTTGAGAGAGATGGGGTACGCAGAGAAAGCTCTCTTTTTTCAAGGATGGGCTTCACCCAGTGCTCAGACCCAATTCATCAAACATTATATACTACACAAATCTTATGTCGATCTTATATAGATCTGTATATGTATATTAGCATTATCTTTTAGCGCTTTTCCATTCTCGGCACCTGTTACTACAGTAGCACAGTGCTTCTACGGTTAATATTGGCAACGGCATCTTGGCTCCAGGGATGATTAGAGTGTGCAGAATATTCCACGACTTTCTTCCTTGACTGCCGACACCTAGATCCGTGTCTCGCGCATGCTTTTTAGCACTTTCAAAAATAAGCCTATCAGTTATGCTAGAGCGCCTAGGTGGCAAAAGATGTTTACACTTTTCCTGGCTTTCAGATGGCACCGCGCGTGATTAGAACATCTCTGCAGCCTTCCGAGACACTTCCAAAACATATTAAATGGGCGATAAACTAGCAAACTGCAGCTCCTTTGCTTAGTCTGCATCCGCCTCTTGTTCTTGCTTACGCGGACAGACGTAGTTTAGTCACACGAGCAGAAGTGGACAAGCGTGTCGGTTCTCCCCACGCCCCCCCCAGTCCGACCCCTTCATGTACTGGAGTGTGTCCCTCTGCCCCTCAAGCCTGTGTTGAGGATGTCTGTCGATCTGTAAACACAGCACAGTCCACACTCGCCTCGTGCAGTGGTGCAATTATGCAACATCTCTCCTCGGGAGGGGCCCGCGCCGAGTACCCCTCGACGGATTGGACCCACTCGCTCTACATGCTAATGAAGATTTGTCTGAATGCTTTTTATGGACAAGTGAGAGAGGGCATCGTCGCACTTCCTCCCCACCCCACCCCACCCCAACAAATCTGTAATGTTTGTTGGGCATGTATTTGTTTGAAGTTATCTATTTTTATCAGCAGAGAAGCTTTATGTTTGTATGCGTATGCAAGTGTTTGCTCTCCACCAGGGACTCTTAAATAGTGCTGGTTTGAGCAGTTTTACTTTTCCTTCTTCTTCCATTCCCCCCCCGCCGGAAATTTGCAGCACTGCATCTTATTTCATTTCCTCTCCGAAAAGCCTCCTGCTACAGCTTGAGCAAGAAAGGCCCATCCGGCGGGCCGTGTTCTCTGATTGCGCCTTCCTCCCTCCGTCTTTTCATCTGACTGCTGTCCTTCGCTGCCCAGCTGTGCCTGCCCTCTGCCAGGGCTCCAGCTTCCCTGATGGGGGCCTGTAGGAAAAAGCACGATATTGTACCTAATGAGGTTTCCGCCGCGCTTTTCCCCTTGCTCCGGGGACTCCTCTGCTACCAGGGAGCCTGTTTAGTTCAAATGGAGAGGCTTATTACTGTATTCCACTGTCGAAGGACTCCGTTAGGAAAAGAGAATGGGGCGGGGGTAGGGGTGGGTGGTGGGGGGAGGGTGGTGTTCTCCTCCAGCTAGTTCCCATCATGTTTGATCCTTGAGACTGGAGAGGGTGGCATTGATCCGAAGTAAATCAAAATTACTGCACTGCAGGATGAAAAGAGGCCCGGCTCACTGGTATCGCTCCCTCGCCTTCTCTCGATTTTTTTTTTCCTCCTTCTTGTATCTCTCGTGTTTCATTAATTAAGACAGAAGCTATGGTTACACAATCTCAGTATAAAAATGCAGAGGTGTAGTGTTATCCATCTATCCATGTATCTGAATTTGTTTGTGGTGAATGTATGCGGGTTGCAAAGATAGAAGTTCTTTTATTGTTATTTTGTTTTAGAAGCTAATGGTATGGCAATCTAAAACAATATTAAACATTTTTGATTCGATACATATACAACAATCATTCTTAGATAGGATATAGCATACTTCTCAGTCATTTTCAGCTGGGTTTTTTAATTGCTTTTAACATAGCGGGCCATCATTTCTGGAGTGTCTTAATTCAAGTTTATTGCACATCATGGAAGTCAAAGCCAAAAAAGTAATAGCCACAGAGTTGATGACTGGTACCTATTAGTATGGAAGCTCTTTCCCTGAGAAAAAATCCAGTTCGCTCTGCTAGCAGCATCGCATCAGAGGAAGATCTGTTAGGTCAGCAGCAATATGTCTCTTTATGATAAGAATCAGCAGGGTTCGACCGGTGCTGCCGGTGTGGTGATGAACTCTTCATGGAAATATCACATATCTCCATCATTGCATTTGTATAATTTATTACAGTTTAGTAGAATGTGTGTGTGTGTAAATTAGTTCTAATGATCAGCCACGCCAGCCATTAATCTATAATTCACATTTTACAGGAATAACATCAGAAACACTGGGTGGTGGGAGCTTATCAAATTCACTTAATGGCTTCTGTGAGTGCTTCGCCACTAAGCCTTTTAACGTCCATGGAGCCTTTTATTTCAGCTAAATTCCGAGAAAGAACATCGGAGCTCCCTTAAAAACCAGGCCAGGCCACACCTGCCGTTGTTTCCAAGCACTGTGTGGAGCATTTGAGCACTTGGGCGTGCGGGGGCAGAATTGGACATTTGGTGAGAAGACCTTCTTTAACCCCAACCCGATTAGTGAAATTCCTGTCGAAGTTTCTGTCCTGCACCGGGCTTCACCCAGCCCAAGCCTTGAAAGTGTGCACGCAGCTCTTTAATGTCCCAACACAAAGCGCGCTTTGCTTTAGTGACAGCTTTACGAAGAGCTGAAACTCCGTGCATATGGCCAGCGCGCTAAGATGAAAGGGACCTTCATAAACACAAGCTGTTTATTTGTTTATTTATTTAGCCTTTTTTCACACCCAACTGGGACTTGACAATCTCTAAGTCGTAGTCCTTGTAGTTCCCTCTTCCATCTGTCAAAGTGAAGGTTGGAGGAAGGTGGGAGGGTGGAGGGGGCCAACAGGGCCTGCCTCCATATCAGCCGTGGAGCTGCGTGTCTCTGCTCATGATTGAATCTGGGCAGCTGGTCAATATGTTACTGCAGGAAGGAGAGAGATACCCACCCCCCCCTCCAAAATAAAAAAAAAAATCCAAAAAACAGTAGTTTGAGTTTAGGCTACCACCAACCTTTTTTCAAAGAATCTTATTTAGACTTTTACATGTATGCAGGTGCATGTAATTTCTGTTAGTGTTAATGCATGGTACGCCTAATGTTAACAAGTGATACTAGTACAGTCCCATATGTGGTATCGTTGCCAGTGCTTTAATTCTGAAGCAGGTAATTCTGACGTATTGACAAACATTTTTCAGCTGTTTGCAACAGCATGAAACGAAGCAGTCTGAAGATAAGCCTTTCTCCTAAACTTCTCCACTACCAGATTCTGCAGTACAAGGTAGCTCGACTGGCTGTTGTCGGTTTCAGATGGATTAGAGAACAGATGAACGATAGAGATACGTGATTTAATCAGCTTCAGCGCTGTCATTCAGATACCATTAACCTTTTGATTTCAAAGTCTTTCCCGCACTGCCAGACTTCCATTCTTATCACACTGTCCACTCTTACTTCTTCCTTGATGCCCATAACTCTCTTTGCAAAGTCATTTGTGTTTTATTGTTATAGATATTTTTTTTTTCCATTCCTTTAATTTGGGCCTGTCAGGTCCCCATGGGATTACACTGGGAATGTTTATCACACAGTCTCATAACACTCTTGGCTTTCCTCTGTCTGACAAACACACCACTGCACGCATGAGCGTGTGTGTGCTTGTGTTGTATGTGTGCGTACGCATTACCGTGTGGTTTCGGCACTTCATGTTTTTGATACTGAGTGTCAAGGTGAGGCAGGGACTTTAGTTTGGAATTTGACACGTGTCATTTCCAACCTCACACTACGAGAGTGCTACAAGGGGCATCATTAGCACCGGCACATTAGACAGTGTTATTCGGTCTCTATGTGTCACAGCGAAGAAGTGTGTTGTTACTTTAAACTTACCTTTCCATGCATAGTTATGTCTTGCAATTGATCCCACCTTTTCCGTGGCAGAACGTGTGGCAGACAGCTTGGCTTGTAATTAAACTAAAATTACATTTGACAGTAATTGTAATTCAACTAAAATTATGTTTGAGAGCAATTGTAATTAAACTAAAATTACGTTTGAGAGTAATTGGCATATGCACGCAAAGAACAGCCACTAATTGCACATTCAAGGTGGTAACGATGCGATCGGGTCCAGATTTTCATGTCGTTATGGTGCAGAGTGATGAAAGACATCCGGAGGAGAAGGTGGATCTTAAATCAGATTAAACGCAGGAGTTGAAGGGTTAATTTACTTCTCAGCAAAGTGAGAAACCTGAAAGTATTAGTGCTTGGCCTAAGTAATTGTGTCTCACTCTTCATAAAGCAGAGGACGCCTCAGTGGAAATGGTTTCAAACTGCAAGGTGCATTTTAGGTGTCTCGGTATGCGTTTGTGTGTGTGTGTGTGGGTGTGCATGCATTTGAGTGTATATTCGGCAATGAACTCATAGAGAGGCTTTACCATTAGCACCAGCAGCACCAGTGCTTTGCTGAAGTAGGGTACTATAAAACTAACATGCTTTCACAAACAAGGACATCAGCAATTTTACAAATGAATGTGGCCAAAGTTGTACAGGAAAGGCAATTTCACTTAATCCATAGATTCAGGCTGGGAGAATGCTCTCTCTGTTAAAGCGAAAATTGCAGGCAAATGGTACCAGCTCCTTCAAGCCCAAGCGTAGATCACAGGCTGACGATGGTGTCAGTGGTGAAGAAAATATGACTGAGATTAAAGACGAGAAAGAGCAAGACGCTCAAATCAATGACATTTATGAGGGAAAATCACTTCTGGAATATTCCTAATGGGGTGTATACGGGCTCAATCATGCTTGACGGGACGAATATGGTTTTGAATGGCCCTGGCATGCGCATTGCGGTGCTGGAATCTATACTGGTCAAATCGCTGCATAGCTCAGGGTTTATGAGCCTTGCTCCAGGATTAAGAGACGTATTTCATTCATTGGCCTGGCAGTCATTATGTTTTGACATTTGCTCTGGCCCAAAATGATTCACATTAAGCAAGTACAGGTACTGTCTCTCTAGAGCTGTGTCAAGGGCAGGAGCCATCAGCTTCTACCGATTTTCCCGGGTTGCGGCCACGCTCACCAAGGCTCTGCGATTAGTGTCACACATTCACGGTAGCGGTGTCCGTGCATCAAAATGCAGCTGTCAGTCGTGCCTGTTTGACAGAGGAGTCACTGTCAGATGTCAAAATAAAATAAAAAAATATCACCAACAGGCCATTTTGAAGCCTTGTGACAACCGTAAGTATGTGATTACTGAAGCCACCTCAGCCCCGCCGATTTGCTTTAACAACCCCAACAAGAGGCTTTCGAGCTCAGAGTGCAAACTTCATCAGATCCTCATTATTCAGTGCCAAGGAATATATTACAGGACAAAAAAGTCTTTCTTTCAACACATAGCATGACACGCGGTGTTGGTGTCAGGGGTTTGATGAGATTGTGTTTGAATTTGGTTCGTCAGAAGCTGCTTAGATCAGGCCTTGGTGAAGGACCTCCGCAGAGCCTGAATAATTATTGGGAATTATGCAGTATCATTTAGTCTTCTGTGTGGGAATGGTTTACAACTCAAATGTTTGTCTTCCCTCGGCAGGGAGCAGAAGCCTCTCGGGAGTGTTTTTTATCTTCATGGGTATGGTGTCAAATGAATTATTGTGTTCGTAATAAAAGCCGCAAATCAGCAATGTGGCATACGGTTGCTGACTTTATCTGATCTGATCTGAAAACCATCCACATTGCACATGTAATTGCAATGCTGTGGTACTTCGGACGCATTTGTACCAATTAATTTAAATATGAATCAATTAAATACCGAATTGTTGAACATAAAAAGTTGCTAAATCATGACCGAAGGTAACACCACAGTGCGGTTAGCCATCCTCTCAGTTCGTAAATGCCATTGCCATTTTGTTCCTTGAAGTGCACCACTCAGTGTAGCTCAGTGATTTAACTCAATCATACATCACCCAGGTCAAGACTGCCTTCATCTTCTCCATTCAAATCGTTCAATAATTCATTTTATATTGTACGGAACATGTTCAGGATTCAGAGGACTACTGGCTGACTTTTTTCCCTTTTTTTCCCCCCAAGTCCATCTGTTCATATGTTTCCATCTGTTCACAAAAGTGTTGGAAACTTCTGATATTACACCAGCAGAAGCACAGGTAGACAAACTAAGAGGGAAAGGTCTTCGAATAACAACAACTGGCTAGGATCCATGAAACATGTTCAAACGCACAGCTGACTGAACAAAGCCCCAAATAGCTCAAGCGCTTGCCTGCTGATCTTAAATCTGTCATCCTGGAGCCCAGGAGATACCTACTGTAGGACCGGCCTAAATTCGCTGTCTCCAGGTCAGGGGGAGTGTCGTTAGAATGCAGGCAGGCCTTCTGGGCTTAATGGAAACACACACAGCGTGATTTATGAGGTCAGTGTTGAGAAATCCCTACCCGGGAAAGCTGACCAGAGAGCTAACCCTTAAGGGTGGAGCAGGTTGTCATTGCAAGGCATATATCGCAACCTGAAGTATAACGCATATGAAGACACTACAACTTTACTCCCCAGTACATGCCTTGACTAACAGGAACTAAAACTTTGTAAAACTTTTGATTAGAGCATTTGGAGGGTGGGGGGTGGGGGGTGTTCTGTCGTGAGTTGGTTAATTTGTAGGATGGCAGCAGATTGCCAGCTTGTCAGAGTGCCTCTCCACCATGACTGTTCAAGCCACACTCACTGTGCTGCTCTTCCTGTTAATGACCAGCTAATACTCCTACTGGTCACAGTGTTAGCCATGTTAAGCAGTGGTGAAGGGAAGTCGGCAGGGGGAGTTGGGTGCGGTGAAACATGGCACTGGACTCATTAAAGGCTGCATTATCTGCCTCTGTGAGCTCCAGTCACAGTTAAAGGAGCCATCTGCTTCAGGGAAGAAGTAGCCCTCCACTCCAATCCCCAATGCACCCCCCTGCCCCCCTACTGCCACACCCACCCTGATCTTTCTAAACACCCCACCCCCCCTACCATTCCTGTATAATTACCCTGGCAGCTCCTGCCTCCTGCACTGGAAAGCACAAGCAGGTATATTTCCAGTGACTCCTTACACACTCTGGATATCTTTCTGACATTATCACTGCTCGAGGCTCTGATTCAGCTTCCAAGTTTTCAGTTCCAGGTAGGTTATTGGTATCAGCATCATGTCATTAGACATCATTTTGTTTTTTTGTTTCTGCCAGGAAGCTTCGGGTGCTTATCGTCACACTAATTTGGCGCCTTACAAAAATATCACAAGCTGAATGTCATAGTACATGTTCTCAGGGAATGATGACCTCCTGATTACAGTTTCATTGTGCAAAGGTAAGCAGCAACTCTGGGTCCTAGCTCCCACCCTTCTCAATTCTACTTCACTGTAGTAAACTAGAACAGATGTTTTATTAATTGGCACTGTACATTTGTGATAACACATCAAAGTCAAACCCAAATGTTTAGAGCAATAATGCCCAAACCATTACCACTGAACTTAATTGAGATAAATTTCAAGCTAAGTAAGGTGCTATTACTGCCCTTGCCTTCTCATCTTTGAGAAGTCTTACCACAATAAGCTATAAGATCCACCTTTTCCCTTTAACTAGACAAAAAAATGAATAGCCAAATTTGGATAGAAGTATTTGTGATTTTAAACTATTAGATTCAAATAAATTTTAATAGCTTTGAATGTCTTTTTGGCCTACTGTTCACAATCACCGCTACTATCGAAAACACTGTTGAAAACATCTGGCTATCGACTTTATGTGTCTGTTGTGGTGGGAATTACAGGAGACTAATGGCGTATTCCACATGTCCAAGGATGGGGCTAGGAGCGCACACCACAGCGAAATAAAACGAGAAAAGCGAAATGCAGAACCTGGGTGCCAGAGCTGGGTCTCACCATCATATGCTACACAGACATGCTACGGTGATATTTACTGTTTCTTCATTTATTTAGTAGTCAATATAAGTCTCTTCTTTTAGCGGTCACTTTAATTCTTCTCACTAATAAAGCTGTAGCAGCTTCAGACAGATAAAAAATGTTCATTACCTTTCAAAGTTCAATGGGGTTTTATCTGTCCTATTAAGAGCGGTTTAAGTGGCTTATTAAGTCAGACATTAATTCTCTCCATATTGATCCTGCGTTGGGTCCTTGGGGGGAGCGGCCAAAAATCATATTTTCCAAATACATCATGCTTACATGTTAATTATTTTTGAAAAGTTGAACCTTTACCCCAGCCAGGCCATTAGTGATCAGCATGGGGGAAGATTTTACTGGAAGTCACCGTTATATGGGGATCTGTAGATGTTAATGTCTGCTATGCAGTCTCCTCAGACACAAACAAACATACTTTTAGTTTATGGCTCCCACTGTGCCAAACATGGGGATTAAATTAATGATACTGGGAGGGGGGTCTTTATCATAATTTAGACACAACTGACATTTTTTCAGGAAAAAATGGAAAAAAATCATCAGGAAATTAACAAAAATTCTTATCACATATACATACATCTGACATTTTATTGGAAACACCTTGTTCTTACCCTCACTGGCTACTTTGTGAGATTCACTGATCTATTAGGTGCATTTCCTAAGTGCACAGTGACAGACTGTAGCCCATCTGTTGGCATGCACAGTTCATCAGCCATCATCTACTCCATTCATCACTGGTCTGTTCCTGATTATAAGACCACCGCTGAGTGGATATTATTGGGATGGCAGGCCATTGTCAACGCAGCATTAACACTGGCATGGTCAGTTTATCAGGCACAGCAGTGTGCTGGGTTTTTTACATGTGTCAGTGCCACCCAAAAATATCCAGCCAACAGTGGTCCTGTGGCGAGCAGCTCACCACTGATGCATAGCAACAGATGGGCTATAGTGTCTATCTGTACACCTATGAGGTGTTTGTCATAAAGTGGTGAGTGTACATTCCATTAGACTTTTGCCTAGCAGATTTGATTTGGGGACCAACAAAATAATATGTTTAATTTTAGATTTCCTGAAACAAATCCTGAAAATAACCATGACCTGGTAAATATCTCAGTAAATATCAATGGGTCGAGAAGCCATCACCCTACCACAGGGCAGCACCTCTGCCAACACCTTTGCCCATCTATCGCCCTGTCCTGCTGCAGGCTGTCTTCGTATCTAGCTGCACACCTGACAACACCTCAGAGATTGAGCCCACCACTCCTGTCTTGGGCTGCCATGGTGAGAACTCTAGCCACCTTTAAACCATGCCCACATGAGGCTGGCCTTTTCCTCATAAGGCCATGTAATAGCAACCTGTCAGGAGGGGTGGACCAAGCTGGACAAAATGTATAAAGACCAGTTTTCTTCTGGCTCTGTCAAGAGATAGGGTTCATGGAGCCTCAGCAACCACTATTGAGAGAGTATATGCTCATAAATTGGTCAGGATTGTTAGCCATAGTGCATAATTTGGCTGTTTATGGCACAGAAATCATGGCGGAAGTGTCACATAAAAGGAGGGGTGGAGGTAGTTATCGTGCTTCATCAGAACATTTAGGTGACAGACTGACAAGCCATCTGCATATGTCCTCTTCTCTCGCACATTAGTGGATGCGGTATGGATTTTAATGTTTCAAACTTGCTGATTGAGGTACTTTAGCAGAATATTCTATTCAGATACACTGCATTTCACTGGCATTCTGGTATGGCATGGAGTGCAGTCCAAAAGAAAATGGGTGCTGACCTTGTTATTTGATACAGTTTATGCACCGATGTTCATTTCTCTCAGGCATTTCTCTCATGTCTTTTTTTTTCCCTCTAAAATAAGACATTAAAGGGTTATGGTCCTAATCTTTGTACTTACACAAATTAAACTGAGCTAAATATCACATAGGGTGAAACAGACCTCTTAATGAGTGGCTTGCGACTTTATGAGAAGGTTTTATTTTGAATTTTTTATGTAAATGTAAATGTAGATGACTAAGGAGATCTTTTCCTCTGTATTACATCTCTAGGCTGAGTTAAAAACGCAAATGCAACCATCATAGTTCAACAACCTGACAACTTTTTGTATTTACCTTACCGTGATCTGCATAAGGGTGACAATAATTGATTTTGAGCCAAGAATATGAGCCAAGAATATGAATTATATATGACATATATTGATGTATCGTTGAATAAGAGACACCCCATATTCCGATTTTGTGTGGATGGGCATTTGAAAGAATCCATGAAAGCAAAAGTAACAGTAAAAGAAAAAAAAGGTAATACAGTGGGGAGGTGGTTTAGCTTTGGTTTAAAATGTAATAAACACCGAATTTGGTTGAAGAGAATTCAAGATGATTAAATAGACATATTGACAGAAATATGGCGCATGGACCTAAATGTGGACTTTTGTCATGATACGATATGAGTTTGATTTATAAGGCAAATGTCCGATATTTGATATTTCAGATATTAGTACTGTATGGTGTCATACCTTCCTTTCAGTGATATTAGACTGACATACGTATGGCTGTGGAAATGTTTATGTATATGTACAATGCATTGATCACTTTGGAAATGATATCTCAATCAAAACAGATATATTGACATATCTATGATATAGTATGAATACATTCGGAGTTCGTTCACTGTAGTTGTCTGAGACCCACACAGTGAGAACACACAGCCCATGCAGTGACAGAGCCCATAGTCACAGACCTCCACAAAAATGTGTTCCTCTGTCCTGCTGATGGCCTTTGCTATCTTCTCTGGTTAAAAATACCTACATTAAAGGCAATCAAATTAGACAGCCTTTACAAAGATAACATCAAGACATTTCAGCATGAGGTGCCATTTACAGGAAACATATGTGGGGGGGGGGGGTTGTGTGTGTGTGTATGTCTGTCTGTCTGTCTCTAAGAGAGAAAGACAGAGGTAGAGAGGGGGAGAGAGAGAGAGAACTAATTTGCTTGTGTTATAAATACACAGACATTTCCAGCGTCAAAAGTCCAGAGAGAGGTAGAAGTGGCATTGATGCATGATCACTCCAACTGGCTTATGATTGATGCCATGCGTGGGCTCCACTAAATTGCCACAATTTGTTTAGATCCTCTGCGGAGAAAATCTAAACATTAATAAAACATTATCAATCATTAGCATGGAAGCGGGAGAAAATGTGCGAGACGCATGGCAAATTACTCTGCAGCTCGCATGAATAAACCTGAAAAACTATTTTTCTCAAGAGACCAGCTTACCAAGTTTCGAAACTTGGGTGGCTGCTTCGACTAAAGTCCATGTGTTGATAAAACCTTAAATGTGTATGTAACACTGAGCGATTAGAGGCAGGACCCAAACTTCAGAAGAGGGACATTTAGTCAGTCCACATCCAGAATCAGTGTCACTGGGACGGTACAGCGTCCACAAGCCAAAGGAATCATTTACAGTAACAAAACCAGAAAACATAAAGAAAAACCACACAGAAGGCTAAGTAGAAAAACAAAGGACGATTGATATGTAGAAACATACAAAACAGAACATCTAACATAAACATCTAATAGCAAACAGTGACCAGTAACAAGGCAGAGAAAACACAGGGCTTAAAGCCACAAGATACTCACGTTAGACACCTGGCGCTGATTACACAGAAGAGGGCCAACAAAGCAGACACAGGTGGAGGTGTGGTTAGGGCAGGACACAGAAACAAGACAAACAGAAAGCACACAGCTAGACAAGGAACCAAAACAAAAGATCACATGATGGAATGTCACCATGGGAACTGCAACACCAGAGGAGGGGCAACTGTGATAGAACGAACCCCTTACCAAGGCTACATGAAGGCTGGGACGTAAGCATGGAAGGAACAGGAACAGGGAGACAAGGAAGATAGGGAGATAATCCAGGAAATGCGACAAGATGTTGGACAACAGGCACCTGGACAGGACATTGGCTCACAGGACTGGACAAGGAACTGAAGGACTACAAAAATGACAGGGACTGGAAACATGGACCAAAACAGTATCAGGAACGGGAGACGGGAGAAACACAGGAGCAGGCCTTCAGGCCGACGGGTGGCACGAGAGCGCTGATGGATGTGGCCACCGGCCGGTCCAGAGGTGCGGCGGCAGCAGGCGGAGCATCCCTAAGATGGCGCCCTCTTGTGGGCAGAGCACGGCAGAGCCTGTGGCACGCTGGGTGTGGGCTGAACGCCCTCTGAGGAGTCAGTCACGGGAAGAGCGCCCTGTGATGAGCAAGGCACAGTGGGAAATGCGCCCTGTGAGAAGAAGACCTACTGGTGACAGGAGGCTTGGTGGCTGCTGAGAGACATACAGACAAAGACGCCCTTGGGTGGTTCCTCAGACCCACAGTCCTTCCCACACGGGGTATAGGGAAGGCCCGTCGGGGCTTACAAGCCAGCCGAACGTACTTGCAGCACCCCCATAAGTCTTTGGATGGCCCCTCCCAGAAGGCTGGTGAAGCAGGAAGCTGAGAAGAGTGATGTTGATTAAGGGCAAATGCAGAATCGCTGTCATAGGGACACTGCAGGCTCGAATAGCCAGAGGAATCAATTACAAGTTGCTTACAGGAAAGACAGTTAATTTGCCTCTAGTTTATAATAACTTTAATAACTTTAATAATAACTTTATTTAATTTTAATAATAACTTTATTTGTATAGCATATACTTAAACAATTTACTAAGTGCTTTAGTTAAAAGCATGACACTGTGGACAAGTAGCAAATACGTTCAAACACATTTTAAGAGCTCGCATAAAAAACACACAGAGAAACAGCAACCAAGACTGAAGATGATGCTGCTCGAACAGGAGCATTTGTTCATTTGTTAATATTTGTTCATTTTATGCTCCTAATGCTTTTGTTACCACACCATATCTGACGGGCAAAGCGAGGCGTGAGGCTCGAGCAAACAAATAACCAGTAGTATCGTCAATTTAGAATAACTCAGGAGTTGAAAACGTGTCAGGACTTGAAAAAAAAGTCACTGTTACTTGAGAAGCAAAGAAATACAATCCTTTGAGTACCTGTGTCTGTCTTTCTCCTCTTGCTCTCTCACTGGCACTGTATAAATCTTTCCTGTTAAATACAGTGATAAGCTGAGGAGAACAAAGTCAAAAGAGAAAATAATTAGTTTCCATAGGACGATGAAGACAGAAAGAGAGAGCCAACTCCCCACCCCTTGCCGCGTGTGCCTCTCTGAATGCACTCTTCAATCCAGCAGAACAGGCCAGAACAGTTTTGTACCTGAGATCCCTTTCTCTGTTTGCTGAGATTCAAGAACTCATAATTAAGCAAGCCACGGAAGAAAACATGCAGGCAAAATGAGGCATACAATGAACAGTTCTAAACAGCATTTTACAGCTCCTCATTCTGCCAGGGGAATGTGGCCTGATAATGGGGTTACAGCACAGCAGCGGCGCGTCCAATTCGGTCGCTGCATTCGCAAAAAGCCCCTTACAACAGCGTTATTATGACAGTCACTACAGATGATGCAAAGTGATTGTGCCTAGGCATATAATAAAGCCTCCATGTACAAGTAAACAATCTATATATTCCAGGACATTCACAGCATATTGTGGGCTCTGTTTGTAAAGTATAACACACATGGTATTTAAAGAATGTAATGTCCTTTCTACATAGCGTAGAGCAGCATGCTGGGAAAACGTTACTGTTTTGAAAAGTAACAGTGCACCATCAGACGTATATAGGCGTATGCTACCTGGCTAAATTAGACTGCACTTTTGTATTCATTTGTTTTTGCTTCAGTGGTTAGATAAGGAGGCGTGCGATTCCTTCCGTCAACAAAACAGGCTCCTCTCAAAAACAGCAACATCTCCTCTGCATATGTGCCTCCAACCAAGGCTGAGGACAAAAGCGGCATTTCTCATGCACGTCTTTGTCTCACGGGCTAGCGCCTGTGCCACCTGCGCTGGGTGGGTTGAAAATCCTCTGATCTGGATGCCGACGGCACTTCGACATCCACCCGATTGTCAGCTCTCTCTTCCTGCACACCCATCCCTACCCCACTCACCTCGACTATCCCGGCATGCAAATGGAGAGGCGGCTTGCCACCCCTGCTGACCCCTTTGACTCCACTGAGCCATGCACTTTAGCCTCTGCCCACCAGGCAGAGCATTGGGTGGGCAGGGGGCGGGGCTTACGGCGCATTCTTCAAAGCGTTGCTTTCTTTCACCTTGGCCTTTTATTTTTAAAGCCCCATGTGCTTCAAAGCGATCCATCCTTGACACACAGGAAAACAGCTGCGGGGTGGGGGGGGGGGAGGATTTTTCTTTCAAAAAGGAAAAGGAATTACATCTGAGAAGCTAGAGAAATATTCATGGACAGGGTTCCAACTGATTAAAGATATAATTGAAATAAACTATTCTAATACAACTAACAACTAACAAATTAACTAACAAGACAATAACTAACAAATTATTATCAGTTAATATGATGTTAACGGTAACTTTCATTTTGGTCTCGGTCACAATAGTATTGTTTGGCTGATCTATACACCGTCTGTAAACATATTTGAAATAGTGTTGCTCTCACTCTCACCAGGAGAATTACAATGTTTTCTCTGATACCATCAGGCTTATTAAATCAGAAATCATTTGTTTACTTTTGCTCTAGTTGTCACTCTAAGAGCCAGTCATGGAGTCAGGCTGTTTACATGTTTAGTGACGAAAAGAACCTTGCTTCAGGGAAAGGCCACAAACTGTGACCGTTCTTCCTATTTCAGGATACCCACACAACTACCAGGGGCCTTCAGCACATAAAAATTTAAAAGCAATTTTAAAACAGCAGGACGATAGAAATAGCAGAATCTTTACTTGACATGCAATGCATATAATACTATTTCAATGCTTTCATTGGCATGAGTTCATATGAGGCTCTGGTAATGAGAGCAAATATACTATCACTCAATTAAAGCCTCTAGTGTATCCAGTAGAGACATATAAACATTAGGTGCTAACCCTTTTGATGTTATCATATTGAATCTACATTGTAATGTACACTTCAACGTACAATGCAATGTCAATTAAACAATTTTACTCTGTCACTGCTGTTGGGATAGGTCTCTCATATGTAGCCTGTTAATAAAATCATCTTCACCGTTAAAACCTGCATGACACTGTGGGGAGATCTGTAGTTTTATGCAAACATAGAGCCAGAATTCTGCCTTGCAGGTGTCTCTTGACTTTCTCTTGACTTTCTTCCTCCAGATTCTGCAACTGTTACTGTTCTGTTTACTCTTCTGGTCTAAACCTGATTCTGGACTAGCAGTGCCCATGGCACCCTGGGAAGAGTCAGTGGCCATGTTTTGCTTTTAACAATGCCCAGTGAGAGGAGTGCTCCAAGGGTGTGCTCTAGGGTCATTGCTGCCCTGCTTCTCAGCTGGGGATAGATTTGACAAAGTCCCTTAACCAAGCAATTCGGTTCCCAAATACTCAATATAAAGACCTATAGTTGTGCCAGAAGAAAGGAAATGAAGCAAGACTATATGAGAGAAGGCAGAGAAAAGTACAGGAGAGAGAGAGAGAGAGAGAGAGAGAGAGAGAGAGAGAGAGAGAGAGAGAGAGAGAGAGAGAACAAGATGAAGATTTCTTTTGTTATCAGACACATGGTTGGCTGGTTGGGTAGTGGGGATTTCTCATGGGGCTAGAGTACAGACCTCTTGGCAGAAATCTCTTATCATTCTCAAATATGCCTAAACAGCA
This sequence comes from Electrophorus electricus, assembly GCF_041902795.1. Classification (NCBI taxonomy): domain Eukaryota; kingdom Metazoa; phylum Chordata; class Actinopteri; order Gymnotiformes; family Gymnotidae; genus Electrophorus; species Electrophorus electricus. The sequence continues at coordinate 11,908,093 of NC_137514.1, read as the reverse complement.
TCAGACAGTTTTGCTATGAAACTATAAACCTTATATCGGCTAGAATTATGGAATGAGTGCTAATCCATTTTGACCAGGGCTTGAATGCGTTCAAGATTTAAGATAATTGCCATATACTGCAGGCTTTCTCATTCAGTTTGAGCTATAATAAAATAGAAATGAATTATAAATACAAATTGTAACTTTAAACAGCAATCATTACAATACATGAGACTTAAGACAGTACAATAAATCAAGACCAGAGAAGACAAGACATAATGCAAACAGTGCAATGCAATTGTATTACCTAGACTTGTTCAAATGGTTTATTATGAACTAGAATATCTGAACAGTTCTCAGTGAATAGTAGTTATACCTAATACTAAAACTGTCATTAGGAAAATGAAAAGTATTATGCTGGTGTCATGAGTCATTCCATAAAAAATTACATCAAGGGAATATGACACTGTCAACCAATAATCTTTCAGTCGAAATTAGCACTAAATGACACAGACTCAACACAAAGGACTTGCATTGAGTCTGTGTCTTATTGAGTCCAGACCCAGACTTCTATATTTAACTCTGTCAGCATTAAAGGATTCTTTCTAATCTGCTCTCATTAATATTCCCAATAGTAGACAGTCCTGATGGAGCCAAAAGGGCAATTTCTCTGTGTCCGCAATGATCCTTTGAGTTAAATGACCAGATGGGTGCTTTTCTCATCAAGTTCATATCAGTATCGATATCAGCTCAATACTCAGTTATTTATTGACCACTCTGAAAGATAATGTACAGTATGGTCCAACAGTCTGAGTCCACTACCAATAATTGCTTTTATTTCATCATTTATCAAAAACTAATATAAAATGTCCTCAGTTGATATTTATTATTCAAGAATACATTATTTAAATCTGAGACAAATCAATTTTTTCCTCAGCTGTTTGACAAATACTCAAATGAAATCGAAATATATCTTCATATCCTGATCATACACCATTGGTTTCATTTTTAAATGATTATGATGCTATATATTTTACGGAAATGGTAAAACATATATTACACAAGGCAGTAATTTTTTGCTGTCTGTTAAAGACCAACTCCTGATATTGACTCAGTGTGGTCTATGCATTATCACCCCTGCTGTTAGTGCTTACATTTTAAATTACTTCTTTTGAAGGATATTTTAGAGATGTTTCTGTCAGAGTTCAGATGCTCTCTCTCTCTCTCTCTCTCTCTCTCTCTCTCTCTCTCTCTCTCTCTCTCTCTCTCTCTCTCTCTCTCTCTCTATATATATATATATATATATATATATATATATATATATATATATATATACACACACACACACACACACACACACACACACACATACATACACAGAACTGAACTTCTAGTAAAATACAATGGTTCTGGAAACATGATATAGCATCAATTCAGTCCCTCCTTTCCCAAGTGGTTTTCCAATGTGACTCTGCAGAATAATTCCTCAAAGTGCATGCATGCAGCCTTTTTCCTACAAACATCACGCTACCCAAACTGCCATCTGTAACCAATCATAACAGACCTCTGCATCCGAATTGCTTTATATATCGTTTTGTACCATGTTTATTTACACACTTCTTTTTCAAAAGGAAACAGCATAATGGTCTCGCACTGTATGATTGATATGTGACCTGTGACAGACAGAGATGAGACAATCATGCTAGCAGATAGACCCTGGGAAGGAGATCATTTCTCCATGAGAAAGAGGCTTTTGTTCCTGGGAGGGAAGCGCAATTCTGAGGGAAGTGTGCATTCTGAGAAGGCTGCATGTCACTGGAGTCTCAAGCATCTTGCCTGGTGTGATGCTCCACTGTTTGCATGAGTAACGTCTTGATTTGCTGTAATGTGGAATTAGGTTTCTATTAAGTTCAATTCAATTAACTCCACATTTTGGCTTGTAATTAAAAGCTCTCGTCTCCCACTGTTCAATAAGGGGAAAGAAAGACAGAGAGAGAGAGAGAGAGAGAGAGAGAGAGAGAGAGAGAGAGAAAGATAGAGAGAACAAACAAAAAAGGGAGAAAGTTCGAAGACAAACTGCCACCTCATCGTGTTTCTCATCAGATATGACCTTGGCAACCGCGGTGCTGGGGATGGAGATATCTTTGGAGGGGTGCCGTGCTCTTCATACACTGGAAGCTAATGGGAGAAGAATTACCTGCTCTGTCTCAGCGAGGCCGCCCATGCCTGCCAGTTTGCCTAGTTGCGCCTTCCTCTCTCTGCGAAGCACCCCACTTTCCAAAAATCCGGGGCTGGATAACACCAGCATTTTTTTCTAAGCAAAAAGCATCCCCCTCTTTCCTCACTCTATTCTTTCCCATCTCCCCAGAGTCGCATAATTCCATATCGCCTGCAAGTTTGGTGATGCTTGTAATGTGAACAAGTGCGTGTTAGTGTTAACACACTCCCCGTGCTGTGCTGTTGGTTGTACTCCCAAAGGAAGTGCTGAGTAACAGAGATGGTAAAGTCAATGAAATGATCATGCATTAATGAAATTGTGTGATTTTAGAGCAGCATTGGCTAAATATAATTGTGAGGACTTTCATAGGTAGGTGATTTTAGTACAGGCAAACGGCCTATCCTCTTTTCTAATGCTCTTAGCTTTGGAATTTCTAAAGGGTTATACAGTGGCAGAATCTATTACTATTTGAACTAATAATGCTTTCAGCTTTTAGTGGGTTTTCAGTGTTGACTTGATTTAACTTCTAAACTTTTCAAAGTATCATGTATAAATCTATTTGAAATTTTTATACAAATGTAGGGGACAAAATGTTGGAGTAACCTTAGTAGTGAGGGAGAGTAATGAAAGAACTCATTAATATTACCTAACAGTCATGCTCTTACCTTTAAAAAAAAGTGTCAGTCGTTACTGCATATTTTATATTTTCACCCAAACTAGCCAGTTGACCTCCACTATGCATTTGCCAATACTGCCTGGTTTGAGTGCCTAAGTGTTTGGTTTATGGGTTCTCTTGTAGAAGCACAAACGGTAATCCTTAAACATATAAAACGGCCTTCAAATACTTGTCGATGTTTAATTCATGAATGGTAATATGGGTTGTAATAAATCTGCTAGCTTTGTGTGTGCATGTGTGTGTGCCTGCGTGTGTGCCTGCGTGTGTGCGTGAGTGTGCGTGTGTGTGTGTGTGTGTGTGTGTGCGTGTGCGTGTGCGTGTGCGTGTGTGTGTATGTGTGTGTGTGTGTGTATGTATGTGTGTGTATGTATGTGTGTGTGTGTGTGTGTGTGTGTGTGCGCGTGAGTGTGCGTGAGTGTGCGTGTGAGTGTGTGTGTGTGTGTGTGTGTGAGTGTGTGTGCCTGCGTGTGTGTGTGTGTGTGTGTGTGTATGTGTGTGTGTGAGTGTGTGTGTGTGTGTGTGTGTGTGTGTGTGTGTGTATATGTGTGTGCTGTATTCATTAAGATGGCTCTGACTGCCATTGAGAGGGAGAGAGGCTGCTTAAGTTGTGTCATGCAAATCAAATCATACAAATGTTAAATCTTAACCAACTAAAAATCTGATGAATGATTTGGCTTAGGTAGGTTAATACACTAATTGTTTTTACATTAATTTTCTCTCTTGGACTGGAACTACTTAAGAAGAAGTAATCCAATTGTTTTCCTGAATTGATACAAATAGGGGGATGACTGAAAGGATATTCCAGTAACGGCATTCCCAGGAATGACTAAGATTTTGTAAAGTACAGCCTTGTATTGATCACAGCTCTTGCAACATCCTGAGAATTCGAATACATTTTAACCTTCTTTGATGCAACGTTTTATTCACTAGAGGACTGTGTGCATCCCTGAATTCTTTCACCAATGCAATTCTTTACAAACAAGAATGAGAAAAAATATGAAAGAAAAGAACAAAACAAAGAACGCTTTTAGACTTAAAATTAAATTGCCTAATTATTGGTGTATTTCAGTATTGACTGGAGTGGCCTATACTTATAGAAATCTAGTTTAAAGCAAATTATTGGCTTAAAAAAGACCCTTAAAGAGGTTATCCTCTCACTGCTGGTTGGAAAAAAGCTCCACTCTCACACATACCAGCCTTTACCTTCACCAGAGAAATGGCCAAAGTCTTATCAGTCTGAAAAAAACAAAAAACCTTCTCTAAACACCTCTCCGGGAGGCGCGCAACTCATTAAGATTCGCTCGTTAAGAGAGGCCTTGTTTCCCATCGTTTGTTGCTTGTTCTTCTTGCTGGCGCTACTGCTTACACCTGCGATTTCATCTCCGAGGCCAACACGTCCAGCTTATTCCAAAATTGCTTGCACAAATTACAGCTGTATTAAATGCCCAGAGAATTTGAGGAGGGGTATTCTGTATAAGTTCTGCATTGCTTTCACTCTTGATTACGTTTGCGTCATACAATTCCGCTTCTCGTTAAACTGATGGTGAGAAGGGTTTTTTGTTTGTTTGTTTAGAACAACATTAGAACTTTTATTGACATATTCACATTAGTATCCTTTTTTCCATTTTCAGTCGTAAGAAAAAAAAGGTAAAATTACCCATACCTTTTCAAAACTGTAAATGAAGGGTATGTCGTCACTACCTTAAAATACAGAGAGAACTCAGAAAACATGGGCAAGCATGTTATGCTCTATAAAAGGGGTGCTTGAATTTGCAAAGAAAGAAGATCATTTTTCTTTATAGTGGATATATAATACTTCACTTGGAAAACAAAAGTGTTCTTTTCAAGACAAAAATTTGATGTCATAAAGCTGACACAAAGAGACATTGATTATAAATGACCACTTGTGGCTTTAACAGTTTTGGTAATGTTTTCAAACTCATGGAATAGCTCATAGCTCTAATACTTGGCTAAGCAGATCACGTCTGCTCTGATATATCTTTGTGCTGAAAATGATTGTACCGATTCCAGTGGACTTACAGAGATTTCTGTTCAATCGTGTCCACAAAGTTTTCCGTCGCATGTATAGCGGCAGTATAGGCTTTAGAGTGGCCTTTACATAAGCAGAGGTGCTGACTGGCTGGTGACATTGCCACTTCATGGCTCGCCCTTCCTGGCCTCTGCTCATGGCTGCAGGTCCTGTTCACTGGCTAGCAACTGCCTTTAATCATCGCAAGGGGTGAAAAAAGTTCAACTGATATCTACGAAAACTGCGTGACTACTGTTTAGCCGTCTCATGCGAGCATGTGTATGTGCATTTGTGCGTGAACGCATGTGTCCGCGTTCCCTTGCTGGTATGTAAATAAAGCTTTAGCATTTTGGCTGCCGATCAGAGTGACAAGGTGTTCTCATGGGATCCATGTCCACCCCACTCCCATCTCTCTCTCATTCTCTCTCTCTTATTTGTGCTGATTCCAGCTTAAAGTAGTAGCCGTGAAGGAGCGCTCTCTCCATTTGCAAACCGCTGGCGTGCTTCCTGGTCATGTTCTCTCTGACACGGTCCCGATTAAAAAGGCTCCTTTTATAGTTAGACTGGGGATTGGGAAGAGAGATGGAGAGGGAGACAGAGAGTGAGAGCGAGAGAGAGAGAGAAGTAGGGAGAGGCAGAAAAAGGGAGAGGAAGGGAGATGTAATCTAATTAGGATATTAAAACTCATGACCTGGCTTGATTAATGGAGAGGGTTTCTTCTGTGGGTGAGGGCTGCCCCAGTACTGAGGCCTGTTGTACACTCTCTCATACAGTTTCCAAATCAGGACTTGGATGGGAGCTTTTAGTGTAGATCAGTACAAAACAACTTCTTTACAGGAGTTTGCAGAGCTCACTTTTCCCAAAAACGTAATTCCTACCATTTATCTTACAACCACTTATAGACCATCATTCATTTTGCATACATTTTTTATTTTATCTTTGGTGGATGATGCTTACTAAATATACCCATGTTCTCTGAAAGATGCTAAATACTGAAACACATTTGCAGATGGACACAGCAGTAAGACAATTCCAGACACCAATAAGATTATATATATATATATATATATATATATATATATATATATATATATATATATATATATATGATATCTTCACTCATGCTAAGCTTGCAGATGACACCCTCAAGGACCAATGAAATGCACAGGGAAAAAAGGCAGAATCCACTGAATACCATATCCACTTTTGCACAGAAAAAAGACAACAATAAAAGGCCTGTCTGTGGGAGCTGTAATCATATGCCGCCTGTCATTTTTCATTCCCTCTCTGTAATGAGTGATTATCATTCATTTCCAGATAACTGGAACGTTTGGTTTGGTCTGAATAGCAGATTGTGTGCGGATTGCCATTCGGAAGCAGCTTGTCATTAAACAATTTTGTCTGACACTGCCTAATTTTGACATACTGCCGTCATAATTATGATGCCACACCTAGCATGAGCTGGAACAATGTATGACCACGATGCTAAAATGCTTGAGTCTGATGAATGACAAAAAAAAAGAAAAAGAACAAACGGTAAATATCAACATCCTTTTATAATGCTAGGCCTTCTGGTATTGTAACGACCATAAACCAGATATTAATGGGTAAAGTAGAAACAAGCATATTGTTTGGTCTTCTACCAGCTCCAACAAACAATGGAAAACAAAACTCACTTTCAGATCAAACATATATACCATTCGACATTCTGAAGAACAAATAGTGAAATCATTTCAGCCAAATATTCAAAACATTTAAACTAGGCTATAGCCTTGTTACAGCTATTAAACTGTTTGACAAAATTCCATGTAACTCTTAAAGGAATGGTCATCAAAATTTCTTGGAAAGATCACAGCTCTGTCTTTCCATTTTGCACATGTCTTGTTTCAGGGGTGTTTGAGATGTTTGACGTGTTTGTTATGAATTGCAGAAGTTTCACTCCTAGGGAGCAGTGCATGTGCTAGTCTAGTAATGTGTAATCTGAATTTAGCTCGGCGGGGCTCAGTGCAGGTGTTGGAGGCCCCCAACCAGTCCATGTAATTCCTCCAGCTCCCAGCACACCTCTGCCAGGCATTCAAGAGCTCGGCAGCTCTTGACGACCTGTCTCAGAGCTGGAACAAAAACTCAAGTCTGGCTGTGGAGCCACGAGGACTGGAACCAGAACTTCTAAGTTAGACAGCGAAAGCCTTCGATGTGGCTGGCAACAGCAATGTTTTGAACCCCCCCCCCCCCCTTATTGGTGGACAGAGAGCCAATCCACACACTGACAAAAGCCTAATTAACATATAACCACAGCCAACTCTCTGGCAGTGAAAGTGTATACATTTCACAGTATCAGTAATTACTCATTAGACTCGAGGCCATTCAATTTGATCTGGCGTAATTAGCCACTATATAGGTAGCATCTGTGCCAGTGTGTATGGAAAGGAATTATCACTCATTGCTGTCAGCATGTCTTCAGGTGCAGATTTAGATTCCCATTTAAACGAAGCCATCAGAATCAGGTTTGCCACCTGGCCAAGCTTTGCCACTACATCGCACAAACCCTCAGGATAGCCAATTATACAGCATTTTGGTGTTTTGCACTGATGCGATTCAAGCTTGTGATTTTTAATGTTATACTAAATGCAAAAATAGGACTAAAAGTGTAATTACAGACCATACATTTTTTTACATCTAGTTTCTGAGAGTTTTTTTTTGGTTCTGTTTTTTACTGGGCCTGGCAATAAAGTTGTTTTAAAAAAAAAAAAAAAAAAAAGCCCACATAGATTAATACACAAACATCCAACCACCCCAACTGTTCCAAAATACTTTTTTTGGTGTGTTTTCTTCCTCCACTTTCTTTCTTTTGAGCTTCCTTTTGTTCACATCTTAATATAAATAACAGTGCCACTGCTCCCATGTTAAAAAAGACACTCAGCCTTCCATATAAAAACTTGCTGCTTCATTCATGTTGCTCCAGGGAACTTTGAATCCATTTTCACTGACAGTGCGTTATCTTTGAGCGTCCAGCACGGACATTTCGGGGTCTTCCCCCGAGATCTATATCCTCGAACAGCCCGTCTGTTCAACGATGTTTATACACAAATAGCCTCGCTCCTTATCGGATCATAACATGGTTTATTTAATTTCACCGCCTCCATTTTCACACTCTTCTGTTGCTCCTGGGACAGTACTTTAAAGTTATTGATACGTTCATGTGTTTGGCTTTACTTTGAGAGCTGTGAACCTATGCAGCATAAACAAAGGGAACCAGAGCACTACTGATGTTGTCATAGGGTTGACTACTGCATTGGTGTCAGACCTGGTCAATATGTTTGCCCTCATTTAACCTACTGCTTAATTATTACTCATGTATTTATGTTTTGGCATTGGGAATAAGATGAGTTGAGAGGATGCTGAAGCATCTGCTTCAGTAATGACTAGAAACTTAAAACTTAAAATACATAACGTTATGAAAAAAAAAAAACTTTCCGATTTTTTAACAATGAAGAAACATTAAAAAAATAAACCTTAAAAACCTTTAAGAAATGGGTAGTCAAAACACTCATTAATAAAAAAAAAAGATTTATTTTTTATTGATTTTAATGATGTTTCAGCATTGAGGTTTTGCCACAATGTCTATTTTTTATCATCAATGGGACTAACTGCTCTTTTGTTGAAGAGCCTCACAAATGATAAGAAAAAGATTATTTCAGTATACAGACAAAAGTCTAGTGGGTTTGAACTGTCTTTCTGAATCATTATAGAGCATTAAAGTTTGGCAAACATTAGACTCCATCTAATCTTAGGATTGGCACATTTTTTATAGTGCATCCAAATCTTATAATTGCAGCAGATGAGTCTTTTCCCGTGCTCCCATAGTTCCATACTGCCACACTTCCACACTTCAGTGTTTTCACACTTCGCCTACTCCATGCTGGAGTAGATGTGGCTGGATTATGAACACAGAAGGTTACAAATGCACTGTCATTTGAAGGAGGGGGCTGAAAATTGCATCTAAATAGAATCCCGAGCCGGGCGGACCGCCCCGGGTTCTGCTGATTCCTGACCTTCTGTTTTCGCTGGGCCAGTTCTGGATAATGAGAAACCTGCCTCAGAGAGGGCACCTTTCAGCTTCGGCCGCCAAGATGGCTTCTGATGTGGAGCTGACAGACGGATTTCATAGGGAGAGAGAAATATGCCATCATAGCACAGATTGTGGGAGCCAGAGTGACAGAGGAGGGGAGGGAGGGGTATAGAGGAGCGAGAGAAAGAGAGAGAGAGAGAGAGAGAGAGAGAGAGAGAGAGAGAGAGAGAGAGTGTGATGGTGAGAGAGAACAAAAGAGGCAGAAATTGCCTACAAACCAGAAGGATCACATAATACAGATTTATAGGTGAACATTGCATTACCGTTATGATATATTTCATGTTATTGAGAGCATATTCCTTTTTAAAATCTACCTTCCGATTCTACTACCTCTCCCATTTTCCCTAGGTTAAAAGTGCCACTTGCGGCCCGTACAGAACACAGCAATCACTGCGTCTCTAGAAAAGGAACCATGGAACTGTGATTGGGTTTCACTTGAGGGTGCTTTTCGCCAGGAACTTGAACTGAAATGGAGCACTGAGGCTCATGGAGGCATTATCTGTATTCATAGAGATGACAAGGCTCAGAAAAGCATTACCGTGATTAAAAAAATGGGGTAAGCCCCAATCTCCATCTAAAGCCAGAGCTAGACTTTAAACCGATTGCAACTCGTCAAATATTGGACAATGTTTTTGACATGTGACTAGCATGTAGACATGGACACTTGTATCTAATTTAACTGCTGCACAAGATATCATTTAAACTAGGTGGACTTTAAGGAGTGTAAAATATAATGGGAGTATTATCACAAAGGGAGAAAGCTACAAAAGACAGCAGAAGAACAATTTTCAAATGTTCTCTTTTACAATAGAAACATTCTTCTTTATATTTTAGAGCTTTAGATGTTTGCTAATTAGTCCCTTACTGCGATGTTGGGTTCCGTATGACAGGTGGTTGAAAGGAAAATCGTTTTCCCCCCTTTGTGTTAAATAATTCTCCTTGTTAAGGCCATTTTTCAGGCAAATGGAAGCTAAGTTACAGAAAATGATACAGTGAGAACCTCATTGAAACTTTCACCATGTAGATTTGGAATTGTCTTCCAGGAAGGTCTTGTTCGGATAATTCGCTGCTCTTGATCTTTAGCCACCCATGGAAAATCTGAACATGTGACCTACAACCTCTTTTTTTAAATGTTTTATACCAGTGCTTTCCATTATTCCCATAGTAGATAAACATAGCACTGGTTACAGAAGCAAGAGTAAGCACTCTCTTATCCCATTAATTACAAATGGTGGTCATGCCTTGAATGTTTTGACATGCTTTGATTTTTGTCAGAATTCAGCCAAAGCTAGTGGCACTGCTGACTGTCTTATTGGTCCAGGGCCAAGGACGAACCTTTTTCATGACTTTCTTCACAGACGACTTGTACATAAATGCTAATCCACATCTGGATCTTTCACCGTTTATATCTCTGCCCCTATGCACTCTCATTGTCATCTCAGCTATTCAAACCGCCCCTTGTTACCAAGATGTCTGCAGACAAATAGTGAATAAATAAACGTGTGTCAGATTCACCCCGAAGCCGCCGGTCCTCCAGCGGCCGGCGCAGTATACGCTCCACTGTCAGTTTGCATCAGTGCTGGAAAAAGAAAGAAATAATGCAGCCCCTTTGCAATGCATCATCCACGTATGTGGCATTAAGCAAAGCCAGCTCCCCTCTCCTAGGTTCACGCAACTCTCGCTGTCAGCGGGCCGGGCCGAGAGTGCCGATCGCCGGGGCAACACTGCACGAGAGTCCATCAGCCCAGCGGGACCCTAATAAAAGAGCACATTGCCTGTCCGAGTGGCAGGCAGGACCAAACAATGGGAATCGGAGACACGCAAGTGCTCAGACGAACAGACACAAGGAGGTATAGCTGCATTCTACATCCACTTAAAATGAAGGAGCAGCAGGTAGAGCATGTCAATGTGTGGTGCAGAGAGTCTGGAGATGGCAGGTCACAGATGCAGAGTGGAGCTTGTTGGGGGTGTTTCCAAATGCATGTGTGGGAGATTACGGTGGAGAAGTGGCCCCATCTAACTCTCAGTTAAAGAATACACATTTTGTCAACACTGAATCAAATTGTATCTTTTTTCCTCAGTGCATGCAAATGTGCTTCTCACCTGTTATCTAGAGCCACTCATTTGCTAAACCTGATCTAAGTACACATTCATACTCACATGGCTGATAATGGATAGAAACAAGAACATTTGCATAATCTTAATTAACCCCTGCTGTCTTTCATTTAGTAAAACACCAACAGTATGTCTGAGCCAAATATTGCTCATTCTTGTAACTACATGCATTTTTTATTTGTTTCAATGTAGTTTCTGAATAATTCATAGATATTGCTGAACAATACGCCTTAAGAGCAGTAATTAAATATTAAAAGTGACGTTAAAGAGGCCTTAATGTTTCCCTGAAGAGTTATCCTAAGATCAGGACAAACAGCCCTGTTCTCTTAACGCAAAAACACCACGCCACGATATCCTCTGGCAGTGTCTAAAACGGGTGGAGCGCCGGCGACACTTTCTTCATCCTGAGCCAACGCACGTGTCCTTAATTACTCGCTGTAAATATGCAGACGGTAGAATTGATGAGGCATCTTAATTGGAAGTGCTGATAAGGCAGAATGCAGAAGACGAATTGCACTGTGACGGGGCATCGCTGGATAACCTCCGGCGCTTGGCGCGCTCCCCTGTTTATCGTAAACACACACCTCCACAGGGCTGGTGCAAGCGGACGTAATTATGCTTTACCCGACGGTCCTTGACGCAGCGAAACCTAGGAATAATTAAGCGCATACACACGTGCGCGTCAATTGATTGCGATTTGTCTGCGGCAGCGATGTTGATTCACGCGCCTATGAACGTGTCTGCTTCATTTCCTTTCTGACCAATCATTTCATCAGACATCATGCCGTGAAAGAATGAAAATGGAAAAATATAATGAAGATAATACTTTTCTGATGTGTGTGTGTATATATATATATATATATATATATATATATATATATATATATACACACACCCCACTCATGGAACAACTGCTGCCATGCAACCTCTGTTCTATTCATCACTGGCCACAGGTCCACTGCAAACCTCTCACAGTAGTGATACTAACATGGTAGTGGCATGGCAGTGCATGTTGCACGAGTGTGAGTATATCAAGCCCAGCGGTATCACTGGAGGTTTTGTACGGCAGTGTCACTACAGTTGTGCATCGTCCCAAAGTATCCAAGCAACAGTGTAACTGTGTTCAGACTCCATGAAGAGTTGGAGGGTGGCTAACGCAACTGCATGGCAACAGAATCTTTAGTCTCTAAGGTGTTTCTAATGAATGTGTAAATGTATCTACTGAAGTGGGAGGTGAGTGTATGTAATTAATGTAACTTTGTTCTAAGAGAGCATTCTCGTTTTTCCAGAGATCTCGTTATGTATCGTTTTTATAACACAGGTTGTGAATAATAAGTTGTAATCCTTGTCAGTGTTATGTCTGTATATGTGCAATGTGCAATGTGCAAGAAAAAGGGTCAGCCTCTCACTACTTGTATAGATCTGCCCTGAAACACTGTCAATAACTCAATAGATGAAAACTTAAAATCAGTTATGCATCTGTCGATGCCTAATTCTTCTTTCCATAAACTCCTACATCCCTCAGGAACAACACCCCCCCCCCCCCCTTCCTCTTTTCATTCTGCGGACCACACAGAATTCCGATCATCCAGCTCAACCCACTACCTCCCAGTACAGGTACCCTCTAGTCTGTGGTGTGATGTGACAATAACCAATAAATGCACAGGTGGATTATGGAGAAAAGGTTTATGGTTTACCAATAAAGCTGCTTTTATTGGCTCCCTGCTGTCCCGTCTGCTGGCGAGTGGCTGGCCACTGTAATCTGCCTAAGCAGTGAGGAAACCTCCCCTCCCCCCAGCAGCTGGGCTATTAATTTATGCATTAAGTTGGACATGTTCCAGTTCAAAAATTTTCCAGTGGCTCTGAGTCGTCAGAAGAAGCCTGAATAATTTGCTGGGGAGTAATTGGATGGTGCGAAGAGAGCCATTAAAATGGGAGCGTGTGTGGAACAGGAGCCAGGGATCACTCAGGCATGGCGTCAAGGCAACGGTGTCTAAACACAACACAGCTCATTTCTTGACTTAAAGCTCTTAATAGAAGTTTGTCTTGCACACACACACAATAATTGTACAGGGGGGCAAACACAGCACTATCTGGCTCCTTGATGTAAATACAAGCAGAAATTTCTTTTATTGAAATAATTTTGCAATTCAGCATTAAAAGAGATGGTACAAGGAATGCTAATTTGGCTAACAGTGACTAAAAGCTTGTGCTATATGCAGTACAGCATGTAGCATATTGTGCATGCTACTAACAAGCATTAGGCTTTGTGTAGGTATAGTCAGGTTTGTGCTGGTTTGATCAATTGCCCCATTAACTTTTCTCAGATTATTTCTACAGATAGCCAAATGTTACAACAAATGATAATGACTCTCAGTAAATATTGGCCCAACTAATCTGGATTTAATGCTGTTCTTAAATGTATTAGCTGTTGGATTTGCTATGAACTTAATGGAGGGACATGTTATTGATTTTTGTTGACCCACACTACTGACTGTAATCATAATAATGAATGCCTAGATACTCGTTAAGATCTGCACATGAGGATGTTTACATTTATGATGTTTATATTTAATCAATATGCAGTTTCATGGTTTCATATCAGAAATATTGATCAAGTTAACACACGTCCACTCTTATCTCAGAGAATATATGACATTTTGATCAACTCTGATGATTACTGTAAAAAAAAAAGCCTTAGGCTTTATTTTAAGACCTTATTGAATCTTATTCAGAATATTGTAAAAATCTCATTATGAACTGAAGCACTGAACATTAAATTATCTGACAGACTTTATTATTCTCATCACCAATCAGATGGTCAAAAAATATGATAGAAGCATTTTCTAAATCTATACATTTATAAATATCTTTACAACACAACAGCAATGAAGTCAGATTTATTTGGACATAACTAGCATTACAAGTGATTCTGATAAAGGGTAGTCAGCTACCTAGCTGGCCTGCTTGACAGACTGAACAAAGTAAAACAAAACCAACACCACTTCCAAAACCCCTTTAGCTAAGTTGTGCTGATGTTTTGCCACTTACAATAGGGAAATACTGAATAGAACAGGTTTTCCCAACAAAAATATTAATAAATCACAATAATAAACTGTTAAAAATATCTTACCTTGGTTATTAGACCAGGTTTCTTCTTTGATGACATAAATTTCATGCCTGTAGCCTCCAGACAAGCCTGAACAACCTACATTCCCCATTAGCCCCCTGTTCAGGCCACATCTCTGGTTTATTAGAACCACCTGAGTCTAGTTATCTGTCAATTTATACTTTTGCTTTCAGTCATTCTTGGCAAACTCTTGCTTTTTTTTGTCATAGCGCTTCTAAACTTTACTTGTTTAGTCATATTCTATCATGTTTTGACTACTGCCTGTTTTTATGGTTTCTGCCCTGTTGAATTTTTATTAGTATCTTATTTATTGGATTTAACCCTAGCTGTTTGTTTTATGGTTACACTTTTGCATCTCTATTTTTCCAATTAAGCCTCTTCAAGTTTACCTGTGTGCAACTCCGCTTCCTGAGCTAATCCTGACAGTAAAACTGAACATACGATGATCTCTCTTCAGCCGTCTTCTGAGTGCAGTCGAGTGAGTGGGAATATTTTCCCCATAATATCATTACATATGAAGAAACACTTTCACCACCAACCAGTCAAAATGTAGATCATGTTGCCCTCTTGACAGGGCAGTTTACAGATTTAAAATCATGGATGGATGGCTGAGATACAACAGTTTAAGTCATCAAAGTTTTCTTTTTGAAATTTGAATGCATTGGCAGGAAAATATTGACCCTTTCATAGGAATCTTGATGGACGATGTTTCTTGCTGTTTCTTTTGTGTGGAAATCATTGAATATGAACTTTGGATTTTAATATAAACACACCTCTTGTAATTTCACCCCTGACCCTGTGCCCCATCTGCTCCCTATAGAGATGTAGCCAGTACTTGCAAAAAGGTTCAGGACAGCAGTTTAATATAACATAATTTAGCTAGCCTGTACTGCTCCCACACAGTGCTAAACCCTTGCCAAAGTCAACTTGCAGTAGATGAGTTCCAATTAGGCACCAGCGCTCATTTGCATACTGTCACCGCTAACCTAATACTGTTTACTTACATTTTACTAAGCCATTCTCTGAAAGCCCACATTTAGGAAATTTTGTCTAGTTATACTCATGGCTGCGGTTTTATACCTGTCTGTATAAAAGGAAAGGAGACAGAGAAACACCTGCTCAAAGTCCTATGGGCTTCATTTTATCACCTCATTACTGCGGAGTTGAGGCAGGGTTAAGACCCATGATGATTTCCCTTACCATACACACGTAGCTGTTAGCATCTCTGTCAGCACTGTTCCTATCTGATACATTTACTATCCACTTTATACTAATTAGCCACATGCACTGAAGTCAGTTACAGGCATAACGCACAACATGTACAGGTGCGAGTGTGGGGGTGGGTGGTTCGAGTTGAACTGTGGCATCCACATAGTGACAAAGAACGAGGAAGGTTGGTGCCTCAAATGTGGGAGGGGCAGGTGTCGAGAGGCAGGGCTTACTTACACTGCATGGCTAGACGCGGTGACTCAATCAGCCGCCTCTAATCAAGGCCGACCGATGAGAATGGCAGATCTTTGATTGGGGTATAAGAGAGGAAGCCCTAGCCTTGATAAGAGTGTGGTGTTGAAGCTGAGGCTTGAAAAAGGAAAAAAAAAAAAAAAAAAAAACAGGACCTGATGGAGTGAGACCCGAGTAGCACCCTCAGACGTTCAACAAATCAATGAACTCCACTTCCTCTCACTGCTCAACACAGAGGGACAAATTATTTTCAGAGGGAGGTACTTGACAAGATTGTGCTTCTGGAAGGGGCACAGCATTCAGTTCCTCACCATTACAGTGCATCCAGCCCTCACTTGAATAAAGATAAATAATTCTTTGCTTTGTAATGGGATTTTCAAGAAGGAACAGGGACCCATGGTTGTAATAATACTTTTTCTCTAGTGAGCCAGCCAGATGGCAATTTATGACCCTCAGCTTTAGTCTTAAAAATAACTGCTAATTTGGACAAAATAAAAGCACCCATATTTCAAAGGCCAAATAACCTTTGCTGTCAAAATAAAGATCACTATCTTTTCCATTGTTCAGTGCTGTGCAGGTTCTGCTGATGATAACGTATTTTACTTGGTAGCAGACTCAATCAGCTCGTTTGTAAGACTCAAGATGTGTGGGCTCCACAGTCGTCTTGAAAACGACTCATTGTATTTAAATAGAGCTGCCTAACCTACTTTAGAAGTTCAGCTTCATCGTTGGATCTCAGCAGCACCATGTGCAGGAGAACTTCCACCATAGAGTGTCATGTGAGGCCTTATCAGCATGAGGAGAGCAGTCACATATCCCATTTCAATAATTGTATCAAGTGTTATCTCCACTATAAGGCTACGAGCTAAACGATGATTTATTACTTGAATAAACAGTGTTTTCACACACATCATTCATTTGGAGCACTGGCTGCCAAATGGGGAGGGAGAGAGTGTGTGTGTGTGCACCCTTTATTTTCTTCCTCTTTCATTCTTTCTCTGTCTCTACACATATAAACCCACGCACATACAAACACACACCTTTTTTCTTCTTTGCATACTTCCATGTCGATTATTCATAATGTGCCACTTTACTCCTGTCAGGCTGCAGTGCAGAGTTGAAATTTTGCTTGGATTCTCTTCCAAGTAGGTAACCAGCTGGAAGGAAACAGCAGGTGGTATCATCTAATCAAGTATGATATGATGATAGAATTATCTAATTACAAAGTAACTAAACCCTCAGTTTGGAATCTAGCTACTCCTGATGCAGAGCCTTTGATCCCACTGATGAGATGCTTAAACACAGGGAAAGAAGATCAAATTAAGAAATTCAGTGTGAATTTCAAACAACCACTTATTTGTGACAAACATAAGTTAATTTAAATGCAAGAATCCTGTGAAATCTTACTTCTCAAAATACCAGCTGGGGAAAACAAACAAACAAACAAACAAACAAACAAACAAACAAACAAAGAAGCAGAGCTCACCAATTCCCATGGCCCCAGAGATAAGATCAGTCTTAATAATACTGCCTCTGTCCAGGAGCTTCAAGATAAACAGACACATCTGCTCTGAGCTAAAGTCAGTGTTTGTGAGACACCACTTCCTCAGGAGGCCTTGCTCAGTGTACACTTAAGCAGTTTGCTCTATCCATAGAGTTAACAATAGCTCGTCTGTCTCATTGTCCAGGCTCCTTCAGCACAGACACGTCGTGCATACTTAGGAAGAAGGCGCAGTTTTGCTGTGAAGTGCTCATCAGGGTTGCCACTCAGCGTTGTCATCGAGTGTGAGAGGAACATTGATGGAGGTTTAGCAGCCTTCAAACTCAACACAAACCAAACAGGAAAACACAACACCCTAAACAGTGATTGCCCAGAGCAGACCTCCAGAATGGAAATGCAAGTTGGGCATTTAGGGTAAATTTGTGATGTGCGGGAGGAGAGTCATGCATAATATCAAGGTTAGGGACCGGTGAAAAATATACTCTTGAGAAAAAATGTTTAGAGCTTATTAAAGCAAAAGTCTGGTCAGGTGGTCGCAGAACACTATGCTGATTTAGTACATCATACTAAGCAGGTTTCTACTTATTATTTGGACAAAACCTTGTTCACCTTAATAAATCTCTGTGTGTGTGTGTGTGTGTGTGTGTGTGTGTGTGTGTGTGTGTGTGTATATATATATATATATATGTATATGTATATATATATATATATATATATATATATATATATATATATATATATATATATATATATATATATATATATATATATATACACTAAAGGTTAAAAAGTAAGGGTGCACACGTTTATAAAGCTGAATGTTTGACAGTAATACAGTGGCGGTTTTAACTATAAACCTCAAATAGGTAGTCCAGGATTTTGTAATTGTACAGTTAATGTAATTTTGTAGTGTCATGGAACGCTTTCCTCCCGCGAGTCACGTGGTTTGGCCCACCATGTGCAGTGGGAGGATCCTGTTTCGTGGCCACACTTGCACACACCTGTATTGTGGTAGTCTTCTGTGTATTTAAACTCGTCATTGTGTGCAGTGTGGTCGGTTATTGTTAGTGTTAAATGTTATTTTGTCACTGTTAAATGTTACCGTGTTTATCGTGTTTGTTCTGTGTTAACCATGTGGCGTTTATTGTTTGTAAATCATGTGAGTGCCATTGTCTTTTGGTTTCAATTAAATGTTTGTCCTTGTCGAGGAAATCTGTGTGTCCTGCTCCACGCCCTTCAGTACTCGGGCAAACATTACATGTAGTTGCTGACTCCTAGTTAAAGGGAGGATGGAAATCTGTCATACCTGGACACTAAGGGTTGTGATGTGAATACCCACGTTTTATAACATGTTCTATTACAAAATCCAGGACTGGACTTGGATTTGAGATTTAGAATTGAATATCTCTCTTATACAGTATAATTGTTACAATTATGAACAAGATGGTATCAAAGCTTGGCATTTTGAGAGAGGGAAGGTTTCTATATAGCCATTTGACTAGCTCAAAGAGACCTGACCATAGAGCTGACCTTTACGACATGCTGTCAGGCTGACCTAAGTACCAACCCTAGTGCACCGTGTTTCTTTCAGATGGAGTGATGCTTTGCCATATGATCTGATATGAGACAGACCCTGCAGAGGGGGAACAATTCAAAACAAAAACACATCAGGCCATTTCCAAGACAAGTTTACTTATTTTCTCCCTGACTGAAACACTAATGGCAATTGCTGCCAATTTTTAGTTGACAAACACCTGACTTGCTTATTTGCAAGACAAACAGCAAAAATAAATAAATAAATAACACCAACACCGGCTAGTTATGCCTTGTCAACAGTAGCATGTATTTACATTTCAACTAGAGGGGGTATGCATGTTTGCATCACCAATGTAGTGATGTGTTTTCATCCATTCCAGTGCAAATCAAGCCAGAAATCTTGCTCTCTGACAGTGACACGCGCCTTTGCTTCACCCATAAAGCAAGGCCTGGAAGGAAATTCATTGCTACTTTGAAACACACAGAAAGATTTGTGAGTATTCGCACAGTACAGGAGCATGACAAGAACTAATCCACATAGGAAATTACCTGAATGGGTGGTTAATTCTTTCTCTTGACAGATTTGATCTTTTTTTTTTTTTGCTTTCTCCACCAAGTTGATGGGGTTGGTTTGTGTGGTGTTTGTCTATCTGTTAAATATAGAAATAACATTTCCTCTTCTGCCTCATCTCCAGTGTTTGAATTCTCGCAGCCGAGGCTGTGCGTGATGTCATCTGGAGGTGCGATAACACTTTACCATGTCAGGGGGATACATGGGAAGATTAAATTGGTGTTTTATTGAAGTGACACCGTTGAATCTAAAGGATTCGAATTTCATCGCCAGGCTTGCTTGCATTGGCAGAGACTGGCAGTGTCCAGCACAAGCCAGTGAATGCTGCACAGTGGCTAAAAGGCAAAACAAATCAAAATAATGCAAATATTTACTGAATGTTTATAGATGAAGGATGATAATACTTTGAAAAGTATAATACTTTGAAAAAGTAGCAATGCTACCCATTTCAAGCTGAATCATTTTGTGAAAGCTATAAACTCTTCATGTGGTTCAGCCTTCTACATTTGTTTACTCACACCAGAGAAGACTTTCTTTTTTTGTGAATGCATGTTTATGGACCTTCAAGTCTTTTTTTTCTTTAGAAAGCCAGGGATTAGCATTAGAGAGTCAGAGGCAGAACAGCAGGTGCTAAGAAAGGTTAGTGCTAGCAGCACAAACGCCGGCGTAGTGAGAACTGTGCTGCCTTGATGGAAAACGCGACTAATTCGCTTCGCCGTCAGGAGCCACTTTGGGCCGTCGATCTGTGAAACCAGCCACGTCCAGAGGCGGGCTTTTCAGGTTCTCTGTCTCACTTTTCCAGCCAGTATATATATTCACCCATCCAAATTGCCTTCCCTCACCATTCAGATTTCTGGTGCTATAAAGGTCGGAAAACCTGCAGCTGGGTTATAGGAATATGATGATTCCTGATGCACATAACATCCCCTCATTATGATTAGAAAGAATCAATTTCCTTTTTCGTCACAGTTACTTGCATTCCCATAAAATACTTGGTACAGCTTACAGTGTTCTAAAAGTTGTGCCTTCGGGGCTAAGTACAGGGTAAAAGTTCTATCCAGACTCCTGCAGGGAAGCTGTATTGAGAGTATCCCCACTAGGTGTAACTGGCACACAGCACCCCGTAGCATATGCAGCCTGCAGTGGGGCTCCATCTGACAGCAGGCTGTGCCAAGGGCCACCTATGCGACTGGCCGTATGTAGTGGACAGAAGGGCCTTGCATGCCTGCTGTCCTGAACTTTTTTTTTTTTTTGCGTCTCATTCCTAAAGGCCCCATCCGGGCCTCACACATAGTCAATAGTCAATGTCCGCATGGGGCAGATGCACGAGTTTGCACGTGGGAATGGAATGGCATGCATGCACGCATGTACGTGCGCACTCATGTGCACCAGGGTGATTTGGACTGGCACAAGAAAGGAGGCTAATGCATAATGCACACATGTACTAACTGACACAGTGACACTCTTGGTCACACTTAGGCAGTCATTCACTGTCTCACATACAGGCTTAAGGACACTAAGAGGCTTAGAGAACCTCTCTCTCTCTCTCATGCCTTAATTTACACCCGTTTGCTCGTTCACATGCATGCTCTCACACACACACACACACACACACACACACACACTTCTAGCCTTACTGACTCTCCTAGTTAGTGAGCAGTGCCAGTGCCCACTGCCTGTTGCAGTAGTAGTGCGTGCCACTGCACCCTCATTACCCATTTAAGGTTAGTCACTCCCCTCCCCCCTCCACCCTACCCAATGCATCTTAGTTTGCAACTAAGACCCCCTTGCGAATCGCTATTAATTCAATGGTGCCCCATTTATGCTGAGACGAGACCCAGTTCCAGCTTCGTCCCGTCTAGTTTATCGTTGCACATTGGCATGCGAAAATCAGCAGAGCTGTTCAGGTGCCAGGGCAAAGGGGGAATATCATGTCTGGGACTTTATTTGCAACCATATCATTAGAGAATGTTTTATAGGGCCTTGATTTGCCCTGATGTCAAGTCAATAAAAAAAATTTAAAAAATCAACCAACCCACCAACCATGTCTTGGTCATAGTAAGAATTGTTGGATGGTTAAATAGCCCACAAAATATGTACAGAGGGAGAAAACAAATGCACCAGGGATAACAGAATCCAGAGGCTTTAGGGCATAAAGTGTCAGAGGATAGAACTGGTGTTTTAATCGACTGCAGCACGAGTGAAAGTCAGCACTGATTGAAAAGACATTTACAAATGAACTGGAAAGCAGCCAGAAGAAAAATCCATTAACAAAAGTCTGAAGGTTATTAATCTTATAACGGTCTAAAATGCCATGGAACATGAAGGTATTTTTGTGCGATCTCTGTATGCTGATTTTAATCCTGCACTTCTTAGACACATATTCCAAGGAAGGAGAGGACACAGCCTGGTGTATTGCTCCAAAGGACCAGTGATGGACTGTGTACTGGAACAGTGGCTATACAGTGACAGAGAAACAGATTTATTGCAGTATATTTTTGCAGAATTAATTAATTAACTTGAATATAACTAAGTGAATGATACTCACATCAACTCAAACAATTCATGATGTAAAAAAAAAACAAAACAACACTGCTGCGTTGCACTGCTTTTTTAGTGTTTAGGATTATCATTGTCAAACTATGCCTTCCCTTACATTCATCTGAGAGAACAGTTTGTTCAATTTAAGTCCGATTTTTCAAAAACTGTGCAGATGGGTTCAAAAGCAGACTCTCGTCAATGTGGTGCTGGTGCTCAAAATGTGTGGCATCTGTTCACTGGTTTGCCGCGTAAAGGGCAGCCCTTACCGTCGGCTAGCGCTCCCCCTGTGAACAAAGGCACAGATCAGAGCCTCGCACAGGCCGCAGGCGGTGGGCCGCAGATGCGGATGGGTAATGAGCGAGGCGACAGACGCTATGCGGGGGACGCGACTCCGCCAGCCAGGTGCATGTGTTTACACCTTGTAGATGCTGACAACCCCCCCCCCCACCCCCCACACGCCGCCTCCGGGGCCAGCCGGTGCATACATGGGTAAAAGTCACGACGCTCACCTGAAGATCGGCTTTGCATCTAAAAATAAATAAATAAATAATGTCTGTGAGTGGAGGAGGCTTGCTGAGGTGCAGGCCCTGGGAACACCACCATATAACGATCACGTAATTATCCCCTCCGCATTACAGTGCATCTGCACCAGTCCACCTCCGCCACGCAAGTCTCGGAGATTCGAATTCGGCCAAGCCCAAGGTCTTGCAGCCAATAGACAGCAAGCTTCCGTGTGTTCTTCCCCTCTTTGCTATAGGCAAAATGTGACATGATGCGCTCTCACTTTCCCCCAAGGACTGTGATCGACCTACTTAGCAAAGTCTGGTTCCCCCATTGCACGCTCTAAAGAATATTTGCCGACTGGTATCGAGATTTAGCACGACATGATTAAATAATGAAGATAGAAATAATTAGCCTGTCACACAGGAAGGCTGCTGTATCTTTTCACAGAGTTTTGCACCAGTGTACTTTTTAGTGCAGCAATGCTCCATGCTAAAGAATTGTGGGCTTTGAAGTTTTGAAAGGTAGAGACTACTTTTTCACCAGCACAAAAAGTTCATACTAAGGGCATATCCATGATTTGATGTGAATGCAGAATAAGGGCTGCATGTGTTTTAGTTTGATATTCTAAAAGTGGTTCTGCAATTAAAAACAAGGATAGTTGGAAAAAAAACGTAATCTTTATTTTCCGTTGTGTTTCCATTTCCATTCCTCATTCAGCCTTTGAAAATGGTGATCTTGAATGCTCCCTGAGTGTGTAGCTTTCCTCTGCGCTTATTGATTTCCTTTAAAGTGACTGTGAGAATGGAGAAAGATGCCATATAAACGGAAAATGGTGACGGTGATGACAAAGGAAGCTTGAGATGTAGCTTTGGCATTCTCTTTTTGTCCATCTTTCCCTTCAGCCCAACCATTGCCTTACAGAACAAACAATGCCTTGCTGATCGTACATTTCTGTCACTGGATGTGGGGACCGAGTCACATATTGTAGCGGCAAGCACCACAATGCGTCCTCCAGAGTTACTGTGTGATTAGCATGTACAATGCAAATCATGTCACCTTACTTAGTTATATAAATATGTGGATCGCACTTTACTGGCGCCTCATATGGTACGGGTGATTTGGAGTAACCGTATGGTTCTATTTTTCTTTTTCAGGTGATTCTCATGCTGACCAAGCTCTACGACTTCAACCTGGGCAGTGTCACCGAGAGCTCTTTGTGGAGGTGGGAGCACATGATCAACTTCATTTTGCACATGCGCGTGCCTCTCCTGTGAAAAGCAAGCGTGCGCGTATGACCTCATCTCTGACAGTGGTTATTTGTGGAAGATGATTATGCAGTCAACGTGTATAAGAGCCAAATCCTGTGGTAAAAGAAGGCAACCTGTTAATTTAGAAAATTTGCATTTCAAAGTGCATGGTGAGATCCCTAAGTGATTGAACAATTGCACAGTTTTTGTTGTGCTTGGACCTGAAGACCTTCACAGTTAATTAGAAATGAGATAACAACAACAACAACAGCAAAAACAATAATAAATATATTATTATTGTTTATTTATTTATTTATTTTTGAGGCATTTTATTTGCAGAATATCAAAGAGCATTATATAGGACAGATTAAACAAATTTAATATAAAGAGCATAAATGACATTGAGCAAATTATGAAATATAAAATCAAATAAAATGAAATCAAAGTCCCAGCAAACCATATATAGGCCAGGCAATATGAGTACATCTGGATTTATTTACCTATAGAATCACTGTATTCTATATATTCAGTGTTCCAGAGTTGAAAGGTTCTACAAGAAAAATCTTCCACAAACTGTTATAACCGATTATAGGTGATTGGCAAAAGGCAAAGCTGACAATATCACTGATTTTTAAATCAATTTTAGATTATCAAAAAATAAACCAAATTATCTGTTGAACAGTTCACACACTTTCAATAGTAATATACTACATAGGATTTCTAAACAAACATTAAATATTGAATTGTTTAGATATATTTTCTGGGTATAAAACGGGCTATGATTTATATGGTTCACCCAGTTTAGATGTGAATTCACTCAAATGAAAGCATTCTGTATTCAATAGTTCACTTGAATTCCGAAGTGTTTGTATAACCAAGGTTACACGAATAGTTAAGGCAATGGTTATGACTTGGTTTGCAGGTAAAGCATTTCTTAGGAATTTGAGTGAAATCCAATTTCCAGCTTGTTAAAATAATGTTAAAAAGTTAAAAATGTTAAAAATAACGTTAAAAGTTTCTTTGTAAGAACAGAGAACAAATAATCATATAAAAGCTCCTAAATATATTACTGGCTAATTTCAGCTATGACAAATATATTACAATAAGGAATAGGATAAATCATATCATGCATTTTGATCTGATCATGTTAACAGTTTGTCATAATTGTTATGATGATATTCTCATTACAAATCCAATGTGTTGTTGTTATGCTCGACATTGAGGAGAGCTTGTCTGTCTATCCAAAGTCTGTTAAAACACTGGTCATGAAAAATTGACAAAAATGGATTATGGCTTAACTGATTGCCAATGAAAGCATTAGCAATATGCAAATGACCTCAAGCTAATTGGCCACCACCACCTTTAATTGATTACTATCCACATTTCGTGCGTTTCAGTCAAGCATTCCTGTTAAAAGCGTCTAAGGTCTA
The DNA here is from genome assembly GCF_041902795.1 of Electrophorus electricus. Lineage (NCBI taxonomy): Eukaryota > Metazoa > Chordata > Actinopteri > Gymnotiformes > Gymnotidae > Electrophorus > Electrophorus electricus. The sequence goes on along the minus strand of NC_137514.1, from coordinate 11,883,026 downwards.
AGCCTTGAATATCATCACTTTTGGCCTCTCCAGTTCTTTAACTGTGCTCAGGCTCAATGTACCAGGCTATGCAAATCCCTCCTCCAAAGCATGGCTCGACGACTTTTAAGCAGAGACGATCGGCTGTTAATAGACCGATAATGCCACATTACCCCGTTAATGGTGCATCCGTCATATAGCCGCTCGCTCCCGCACTACGTCCAAACACGCTGGTTGTAGGCCTCATAGCCCGTAGCTCACTGAGAGAATTATTTATGACTGTATGAGAAGGGAGGGGAAGCTTTAAAAATCCCTGCCTCAAACATAACGGCTTAGAGGAGCCTCACAACGCTCACACAGATGCAGTCAAATGAAAGCTGGACCTGTCAGTTCGCAGCACATCAAGGAGACAGGCAAGCATTGGCCTTGGCTATCATTTAAACAAACCCTTGGAACCACAATGGCAAAGCGAACCTTTTCTAGCCTAGGAGGGTCTTTGCTGCTTAGACGGGCTTACACCACAGCAAATCAGATGGCATAATAGCAGCTGTAGATGACAGCGGCACTCCACGTGTGGTGCATGCACCTCGCTGTACGTGTGAGGTTTACTGAGCTGTTGGGGGGAGGGGAGTGGAGCGGCAAAGAGAGGGCGGTGGGAGAGCTCTGAGAATGGAGAAGAGGAAGTCACTCCTCTTCGCCGGACGCCAAGTTCCCTACCACACTGGTCAATTAATTTGCAATGCTCTCCGAAGCTTCCGTCTAACCCATACACACACAATTAATTCGTTAGGCGGCACCACAGTCATTCACCTTGTGACCTAGCATTACATTTTCTCACAACCGAAAGCCAATTAATCAAATCAGCAATACGGAGTAGAGTTACTTCCCCTGCCTGTGAAGATGAGGAAGAGCTGATAATTAGTTTCTGTTATATAGCATGGTGATACCACTTTAAGCAGAGCGCCCTTGACCTAATGTGCTGTGCTTTAATATATCACCATAGAACATGTGCCTAATCAAAACAATATGACTGCTATCTGAAATACACCTAAAGTGGATGGCAAGTCATGGTTTATGCCCATCATTTCCATTATACATTTACATTTAGAGTGTAAAACATGGTTTTTTTTAACCTTACTGTGCTCTGCCTTGGCATATTTACATATAACCTTATTTAGCATGGTTATTTTGAGTGCCATAGTGCTTTATAGTGCAACCACGTGTTTGACTTTAAACATCTGCAGGTCTGGTGCTCATTGAAACAACGTATGTTTAGTAAGTAAAGTATTGAGTAAGTTAAGATGCATAAAAGGGGTGATTCTCTAAAAAAGGGACATTTTGTAAAGGAGGCACTGAGTGGAGACATGCTGTGACCTCGAGGGACGATGTACATACATACATTTATTTATCAGTAGACAGTATGTGCATCAGTAGACTGTCTGACTTTGGGGCTTCGGGGGAGCTTGCGCTTCTTGCTACAGCGTGAGCTAAAGCAATGCTTCTTTCCCCTTCATGAAGTTCCCAGCCATTGAGCAGAGCAGCTCCATCTTTCCAGGACAGCAGGCATCCCTAAGCCAAAGCCCTGTGGCAACACCCATGTGGCTTAGGAGTAGCGGAAGCGTGAATGACCCAGAGTCCCACCCCCTCCCCCATACTCAGCACAGGCACGGCGTCTGTGCAGAAAGTCTGTGCTGAGGTTAGCAGCAGGCCCGTAAACGTTTTTAACCGCTGCATGCGTTCGGAAATGAGGGACCAGCAGCGTTGTCTGAGCTGTCCTCATTGAGCAGGCAACCTTCCTGTTCTGCAGCACAGAGAATTAAAGTCTCCTCCCTCTGCCCTCACAGCTGGGCACCCCTTCAGTGACCTTCGATCTGTACGAAGGAAAGCATGAGCCATTCAGGCAAACCACAGTAGGTTTAAGTACCTAAATAAGTGCTTATTACAGCCAATTGAGTCAGTGACTAAATCTCGCGAAACCAAAGCTTGTCCTTGAGAGCCATTCATTGCCTTGCACATGGCATATCCTATTTTTCGCCCGCTTTTCTTTCGGATTCTTGGGAGGGGCCATTTCAGGGGCTTCATGGAGGAAATGGAAGGGACGTTTCGCAGGTCCAGCTGAGCGTCGTTAAATCACATGCCTTTTGAGATTGAGGCTACGAGGGGCTGATCAATAGAAAGATGATGTAATTTTCCCATAGACCAATGTGACCCCTATAGCAACGTGCTGCTATGGTCATGAATCACCTTCAGCCATCTGGGTCCAGAGAGAAAGTGCTGTATTTCATCAGCTCTGTAACCATTTCATTATACATCCCATCAGGAAAAGGACCCACTGGAGTTGGGCTATTTATTGTTGGACCTGCCGTTGGTTGCTGTTTTATGCTGATCTCAGAGAAGTTTTATAATGTATTTCCCTGATTACAGCCTAAGGTATAGGAATCTGGTTTTAGGTCATCGTGAAAGGGAATGTCTTCTTTGCCAGAGTATTTCTGGTGTGAGTACATCTCGAACCAACAAAGTTGAAAACTGTTAGAAGGCAAGGCTTAAAAGTAGCTCACCTGTGGTTTCAGAATGCATGTTCAAGAGGCACGTAAGCATGAGACAAACTCTTATATCAAGGCCATTTTTTTATCCATGTATCTGATTGCTAGCACTTAAGAAGAATATATATTTTGATTAAGTCTGAACTCAGCATTCTAGCCTCATCCATAAAATCTTGCATGAACCCTTGATTAGGCTATCTTGTCCAAAAAAGTTGTGAAGTGGCAGTTTAGAAAAGTTGTTGAAAGTTTGAGAAGTTTGAAATGTCAGATCTCAACAAAACGCAAATTTCATATTAGTGCTTTGACCAGGATCTGAATATTTTATAATGTCCACTGAAGGATTTTCACTGTGCTCCACAAAATAAATAATAAATAAATAAATAAAATTAAATAAAAAGAAGTTTGGTGAAAAAGATGTTTATCATATAACAAAATTGTCTCTCTGTCTGAAATCAATCTATATATCAATGTCTAATTATATATATATATATATATATATATATATATATATATATATATATATATATATATATATATTAATATATACTGATTAAAATTCATTAATTATGTGATAATTCAGTTCAGCCTGGTTTTAAATCTGGTTTAAATTAACATTCGCATATAAAAATTGTCATGGATGACTGTACAGGGAAAGCCTACTCAATCATGAGTAGAGTAGGCTTGAATGGTTTTAATGAAAACAAAAGCAAGCTCATAAATACATGCAGTTACACAAAGACACAATCTGGATGGCAAAACTACAGATCAGACAATAACTGACCAGCATCAGAAGCAACAATGGGGTGAATGTACACAAGGTGGCGCTAAGCAGCAAATGAGGAACAGGTGAGAGTAATAAACACAGATTGATGAGTAATAAAGAGACACAGGTGTAACGACTCAAGACCGGAGTGACCTGTGTGAAGGGCGGTGACTGGGTAGAGCATAGTACAGAACTTCGTGGTGACCACCATATATGGGGAATTGTCCATTTTTTAAATACAAGGGCAAGCAGATATTGGTCCTGTGGGTTGCCACGTCTGATAGCTTCATTATATAGTGGATGAGGATTACATGGGTAGTCACAGAAGTAACTACGGTTCATATCAAATTCAGGATGATGTATCTAATACAATAACAATCAGCTGTGCAAGCAAGGAGCTTGTGAAATTCCAGGAAACGAGTTTACGCTCAAAATAGTATGTGTGCATTTGAGTGTGTGTGTGTGTGTGTGTGTGTGTGTGTGTGTGTGTGTGTGTGTGTGTGTGTGTATGTGTGTGTGAACAAATCTGATATTTGTCACCAGCAGAAAAGCAAAAGTAAAACCTTGACTGTATCTAAATCCTTGCTAAGGATCATGCTGTAAATATTTTAACTTTTGAGAGGTCAGTCCCAGAGATTCATACACTATAGTTCTTCCTCTGAACAGCAAGTGAATTCACATTTTGCACATGCAGAACTACTTGGAAAATGTAGCCTTCAGGACTTATAAAAAGGAAATCCAACGGAGAGAATTTGCTTGTTCATCTCACATGCCGCAAACATTATGGATGCCTTCACTCTCTTTGGCCCTGTCAACTGTGAGAGCAAGGGAAGTCATGCAGCATAAAATGCCTTGACCTTAGCAAAGTAAGATCAAACAGGATTACTTTTGCTAACTGCACATATGTTTGACCATCCTGATATATATCTATGTGTCAGGAATTCAGGACCACATTAGTGTCTCACTAAGCAGGACACAGGCAACGTCTGGGTCACTCCAGATAAACTTGAATAACTGAACATTTGCAAGGGCAGAACAAAGGAGTTTATAGAAAAGTAATTTCTGCACACATGCATTCACACAACCTGCCACAAAAAGTCTCTTCAGTTTTAATGAGCACTTCCTTATTGATGCACATGCATGACAAATTAAATAATTCAATGTACCCTGTATAAGAGCAACACATAAGCTAAATGATTTTATTGCATGCATGATCTTTCCCTGTGTAAAATGTACGGTAGGCATTAATTGCAACAACTAATTCATCAAGGCTTCATCGAGTCTTCTCATTAAATTCTAGGTCAACCGACTATGGAACCACTTATGAGAAGCTTAATGAAAAAGTGGGGGTGAAGACCATACTTAGTTACTTGTACGTGAGCCCCAACAACAAGAGAAAGGTAAGGTTTTTTAAATTACCTTACAAACACAGCATTTTTAGATGGAGCGAGTGTGAAAGTAGTGCTTTTCGTAATGCTTATTCTGAAGCAGTAAGAGCACACGATTGAATGCATGTCCTTCATTACCTTCAAGACATTCTAATCAAATGCTTACATTCAAGGCAAAGATAAACATTTGAAGTTTATGTCTATGCATGATTTCCAAAATATGAAAAAAAAAATTGAAACTCACACCGAGAAGTTTTATTTAGAACTTTACTTCTTCAGCCAACAAGCAATTTGCATGTGTGGGAGCATCATTCAAAGCATTGTTGGAAACGTATCCTCGCCTGGACTCACAAAGCTGGCTGAGAAAATGTCAAGAGATTGTTATGATTTGTTTAACCCTTTTCAATCACTGCACAGTTCTGTATGTATAATTATAGTTTTTATGTTTTCACCATGACTGTAAAAGATAAAAAGGAAGCATAGATGTCTCCAAAGTTTTTGACTTGCACTGTATGTGTTTGGGGCTTACATTGTTAAGACATGCTCAAAAACAGGCAATGGTCAAAATACAGTGGAACGTATCAAAGCACAAATATGTTTGAAGTCAAAATAAATGATCAGAGCCAGAACAGAACAAACTAGCCAAACCTTGCAATATGTGAGGACCAGGCTGCACAAAGAAACCTGGCAGGAAAGCAAAGAATGAAACCATTGAGGGAATTTATGTAGTCTCTGGAGCATTTGGAATATGGAGAACAGGTGAGCAGAACAGGTGCTGGTGGTTAGTAAGCTGGCAATTATGAATGCTGATAAGCTGGCACAGGGGCCCGGGGCATTATAATATCCCCATCCGCCACGACGGCACTGCCAGAGCAACCAAATACCACCTACCAGGGTGACGATGCCCAGGATGGATGTGAAGAGCAGATCGATCAAGGGAGTGATTATGGAGGTCTGTGTAGGGGATTTTTCTTTCTAAGCTTCTCTGCTTGCTTGTGGATATAATGGAAACAAGTGTGATGAAGGTATAATTTGTGCGGTAACTTAATGAATTCATTCATTTGCATTTACAGTTACAGCATTTGACAGACATTCTTGTACAGAGCAATTTAGAAGAATTGCTGTCTCCTTGGAATTTATGTAATTGCAAAGTATATTAAATAGATATAGACTGTTATTTTATTGATAATGTGGTTACACTCATTTGTGTGATTCAGCATATGTTAAAAACTTGGAGCATATATGATACTCATCATATATATCCTCCAGCAGACAGCTGTCCCAAACAGTTTATATAAAATTCTTACTTGACAAAAAGCCATTTATATCAGATGCATACCGTAGTTTAGTTAAAGCTTAATAAAAAACATTTGTGGTGATTGTGAACAATGAAACTGGTTTAGGCACAATCCTTGCACCAACTGAATAGTTTAAAACATAATACAATACTTGGGATCAGATTAATCCCATTTAAGGATGGCCATTTGCCGAATATCAGACTAGGAAAATATATTAAAATGGATATAAATACCACCACTGACCAGGGATATTCACACATAGGCTCTCAGACCACTGAAGTGCAGCGTTTTGTAATTGTTACGAGATTAACTTGTGCATCTCACACTGTATCATGACATTACTCACCATAAAATATGTTATAAGCATGATCAAACATTGCAGGAAAATTGTTATGTCCAAATACCATAATTCAGATTTTAATTTACTGTCAAGGAAATTATTTCCAGGTACAGTTGAAAAGCAGTGCCCAATGGTGCATCCCCTGTATTTCCCTCCACCCCCAGGAATTGCAACCATTTGTTGGCAGTACAGAGATAAGAAAGAGTTGCTTCTTAAACTCTTAAAAGAACAGTCAGTGGAACTTCATCCCCATCTACTCTGCCTGCCTGCTGTTCATGGATTAGGACCAGTAGGATCAGTCCTCTGGATTGTAGCCCGCACTGGCTATTAGATACTGACCTCCACATCAGTGGGCCACATGTGTAGGGAACATGCTGCAATGACCTCCAATGCTGGCAGAACATCTCGAGTAACATCCAGGGACAGGACTCATTGGCATGAAATTGTGGCGGTCCTAGAAAACCACAGTCTGTCAGCTGGTAGCAGAATAGCCGAGCACACACTAGAATGGAGTCGGTCCAGTGGAAAGACTACAAAGGGAGTTTGGTGCATACTTGACGCACAGAAAAAAAAACTGGATCCAGTCGCCTTGCTGGTTACTGCAGTGGCTTTTATGGGCCTGTCCAAATCTTGACTAGATGCACTGTGCTCCAGTTCACTGATGTTTTATCTTAGTAATATGAGAAAGAGAGGGGAGAGAAGCTTAAGGGGATTAGTTGTCAAGCTTTGGAAAGTCAATGCCATTTGATGAAAATAGCATTAAAACATATATATTATTGTCATTAGAAACAAGGAGATCAGTAATAAAATGGGCAGCTCTATGGAACCAGTGTATCTGAGGGACCAGCAGAATAGCAAGCTTAGTGCTGTTAGTTGTGAAGTCTTGGACTTCATATAGGACCGGACTTGAGCTTTGACTTGAGCTTTGACTTGAGGTTTGTACGTTGGCCTGGGGAAGCTGAGGAGCAAATTAAGTCTTATTACACTCCCTTTTATTCGTATTCCTCAACAGCCTGAATTCCTGCTATGGAAAGAGGTATACTCTATTATCAGAATCAGATCTATTTTCCGCTTTAATATCTGATATTGTTCTGAGATCTCTGGGTTTTCTATTGCCTAAAGGGGCTTTCAGTGGTGATAGTAGTATTATAGGGAGGAGAGCAGGTAACAGGTTTTGATATATTCCAGGGGCCAAGAGATAATGTCTCTGTGTTTTGAGTAGATGTGCAGATCATATGTTTTGAGCCAGGGAAGACCCAGAGTTACAGGAATATGATGGGATTCAGAGAGAGAAAAAAGGTTGGGGTCCTTCTGCTGAGAGGCAAATATTGAAATATACCCATTCCACAACCTATTGGTCAGAGTGCTCTCACCATTAGTGACCATCGTAATGTCTACTGATTGGATTTTGTTTTCATCAAAGACCATACTTACTCATGTCGATCAGCCCTGAGGATGACCAAGACTCACTGGGCATGATTCCAGTGGGTGCAAGTCATCTCAGCAGAAAAGCAGCCTTTTCAAGGTTGGTAATGATAAGTCTCAGTTGATTGATCTAGATTTGACTGATCTAGACATTTCCATGGTCTCTCAATCAGAGTGTAAGCCTGAGGTTGTGGTGGATTGAAATCAAGGTTGCTGTAATTGGACAGTGAGATATTGGCATTTTTCATGTGTTAAGCTATCCAAGCAGATGGTTAGGGAAATTACTTGGTCCAAGCTGATTCTATTGCCCTAACAGGCCAAATCTATCAGTAAGTCAAGAAAATGAAGATTAGAGCTGGCCGATTCCATCCGCTCCCAGAAGCCAAGCAGAAGAATGTGATTTCATAATCTGATACATTTCTGTTGCCATTTGATAATTTGAAAATCTTAATTTTTCTTTTCTCTTATGGAAAGAACAACTTCATCAGCAATTATGGAAAGATTACAAAGGCTACTTCAGTGATCAGGAGTATGTCAGCATGTATGAGTACAGAGCTTTAATCATGCAGACAAGAGGTAGGCCAGGAATAGTTTAAGAATAAAACACAGTGGTTTGTTTCAACAAAAGACAAACAGCAGAGGTGAAGAGGAACAAAGGATAGAAAATTCAATACAGTACTTCGGAATACATTAAAAGTACTGAAGTTTGTTTTAGTGGATCGTTTACTATTGCCCCACTACAATTATCCCTTTCCAGTCTGTGCAGAAAATTCCATTTTTGACACTGAATGGAACAATTGCAAAAAAAAAATGCTTGTTGTGTGAATATTGAATATTGTATATTGTAGAGACATTTTAACCAACAGAATCAGTTCTTTAAAATGATAATCTTTGTTTATTTAAATGCAATTTCGATCCATATTTGAACAAAAGCTAAAAATGGCCTAAGAGAAATTGTCAAAGTATCATTCCATTCATAAAAATGAGTGATTTAATTAGCAAATAAATACATAAATATCTATAACATCAAGTGACATGAAGAAAGATGCATTTATGTAGAGGAGTAGTGGATGGATTTTGGGCAAATCAATAATTATTTCTTTAATGCAGTTCAGGGTCAATGAGCCAGAAGACAGTGAAACATAATACATAACAAAACTAGAAATAAAAGCCAAAGGAAAGACATGAAACCAAATATGGATATGAACATGTCAATGACAATCACAAGGAGCAAATGGCAACACAGAAATACTCAGTTACCGACAAATCAGAACAGAAGACACGCGATATAAATATATACGTAAATGAACAGAAACTAGAAACACTTGGCTCTAATCAGGGACAGAGAATGAAAGACACAAGACGAGGGCAGAGACAGAAACCAAAACAAAACCACATGGCAGACATCACCATGGGAACAGAACTAAATCACAACATGGAGCTAGGTGTCACGGGTATTTCAACACAGTGAGAAGAAACCATGGCCATATTATCTATCATTCAAAGGTTACAATCAATTTAATGATGAGCTTGATTTAGCATTATTTAGTGACAAAGGATGTTCATATAATTCCTATTCTTTCAAAACTTTATTTACTTTATATTGCTTTACTATTTGTGGTCCAACCACCTTTATATGTGTTGAATTTAAAAAACAAAACAAACAGAATCAAAGCAAACCATAATGCGGTACAATGGAGAGGGAGTAACAAATTCTGAGAAGAGCGAGGTTTATTGTGAGCAAATCCATAATCGTAATCCATAGTCCAGAGTGCCACAAACAGAAACACTACCAGAATACATAATTGAAGAGACAACACATGGGAAAATCAAATGAGGAATAACAGAATACAAATCCAGAGACAAATGAGAAGCAAAAACCAGAATATGCAGACCAGTGGATATCACAGGATATATATATATGAACCATGGGTCTTAAATACATAGGCTGATGAGGGAAAATGAGGATAAGGTGAAACTAATAAGGGGTGGAGACAATAAACGAGGAAAAACAAAAACAGGAAACAAAGCAAAACAATAACACATGCAACAAGGCAACAAGAAACCATAGCAACATAGACACTAAACTAAAATAAGGTAAGTTTGATACTTAAGTAAAAAGCAATTACAAAGCAGTCACTCTGTTTACTCATAACCTAAGTGCATTTCTGAATGCTCTGCACCATGAATTTATGGCTTTCCAACGAGTTAGGACACTGGGAATACTCAGCATATATTCTGCGGAGAAAGTCAGGAGATCAGGTGCTGGCAGTAAGTACAAAGTGAGGAGCGGGGGGGGTTACAGGACATTTGACCTTTCTTTAAAATATGGTAACACATGGCAGGGTGTTGTGTCTTGAAACGTCCTGTCACATTGTGTGGAATATGAACACCTTCTGTCTTGAGTATGTAATCTATTATCGAATGGATCTCATTAAAACTAAATCCATTTTTTAGTATTTTATAGGATTACTACAAGCCAAAAAAAAATGATAGAACTACAATTATAAGAGACGCCTACCCCCAGCCCCCAAAATAACAAATAAAGTAATGATTCGGAGATTTAGTGGTATTCAAAGGCAAAAATACGTGCCTCATTCATATTGATAAGCCATAAGCCTGTAAATTTGCCTCTCCTCAAGCCGGTGAGTTATGAACTGCGTGAAAAGAGCCTCACAAATTCGCAGTGTTTTAATGAAAGATGAGACGAGAGGGTTCATATTTACAGCTGGGGGATCCCGCAGCCTGCCGGATGACAGTGGGAACCATTAGGCTCGCCCCCCCCCCCTCCTTTTCTCCGTTTTACCCTCTTCACTTCTCCAATCCCCTCAATCTGGAAAGGCTCATTTTCGCCTTGTTAATTATATCGCTGCAACGAAGACAGAACACGCTTCCAGCATTTGCCATGGGACCCATGGAGATCAGGCATCCATAAAGCTGCCACTGTGATTCGTGGACATGTGGCGGTTTACTTCATAAAAAGGTGCCCTGCTTTCCCCAACCACGCTGTGAATGTTGCCACTGTTCGTACAGTTCCATACACAGGTGCAATGCCACAATTATGTTGGCAAACCGCTTGATGGCTCTTGGAATGATCATCCACACTTCAAAAGGCTGCTGGAAAATCTTGGATTTTTTTTTTTCTCAAGGCGCAATTCTATTAATATTTGAATAGAGCCTTTTTTTTTTTTTTTTTTATAAACATGCAAGAAGCAGCCTCCACTGTAGTGTTACAGTACCCAGACCTTATGGTAAAGTTTCTGATATGATTACGAATATGCCGATAGAACATGTTATATGAAATATTATGTCAAGTTGTCAATATGACCTAAGATGAGTGTCTTCACTAAAAATGCGAAGAGGCCAGTGTACATATGAAAGATTTCCATTCTCTCATTTGTCTTTTAGAGGCCTATTTTGTATGAATTAATAACAGTGTCTACAACTCAGTCCTTAGGTTGCTTCTCAGTGATCTTACAAAGCTATATCTGGAGCCTCAGGATAATTACAGGCTGTATTGTCACCAAGTCTAACTTCTTGTGTGTCTTATAAAAGACACAAGTGATTTTGACAACAAGGTCACTTGACTCTGCGAGTATGACTGGAGATCCTGGCATTAAAAAGATTAGTCTTTCAAAATTTCAGCCTTTAACAGTGAAGAGTTATGAAGGGCTTGTGAAGCTGGCTTTTTAATTCACTGGTGCTTGGCACAGGAAAAAAAGCAATGCTTAGCAGAGCAGAGGTCGGCATGGCTACCGGGAGCTTGGTTCAAAGCCCAGCTGTGCCATGTGCCATCTGTTGGAGATTGGCTGCGTTCTCACTGAGGGAGCAAGGATGACAGAATCAGTCTCCTCCCCAGTCACAAAGCACAGAAGCAGGCATCTGTAAGGACAAGCCAAGCGTATCAAGACAGCTTCTGCTTTTCCAAACTGGTGGGTTTATCCTGTGAGGGAAGCGTCTTAGTATTTCAGAGCTGGTTTTGGGAGGCTGCTGGTGAAAACTGGGAACGAGGGAAAACCAAAAGAACTTTGATGCATTTTCAGGTGTGTGGGGACAATGAGGTCTGAGTTAATGGCTTTGCTGTACTTTTCTCAGTAAATCACAGAACACTCCTGCAGCCTGTAGTGTTCAGCAGGATGGGAACATGGTTGACATGTAGAGGAAATAAATCATCAGATATTAATGTCATGATCTTTCACACATTTCCACCCCCACTCAGCATTTAATTGGAATCGCAGTTGGTCATTCACTTTGATAAAAAGAGTTAGGAGACTGTCTCTCTCCACTAACAAGCGGAGTGTCGCAGTGTCGCATCATACAAGGAGCAGAGTATAGATGCATTGGAGCATCTGGAATATGCCAGATTTTCTTTTCAACATGTGGACTGTAAAGGTTACACACTCTTAGAACATAACAATAAGAAAATTATAAAGTGGTCCCTTTGGCTCTGCTCTCTCTAAGGGTATCACAACAGCCACAGATTTACAGTAAATGTATAATATTGCCCCTGAGGCAAAATTAGCCAGTAAAAACTCAAAATTAAAAATAGGATTAGATAGAGATTAACAACATAATGTTCATTCTGAAGAGTAATAAACAGGTTTGTATTGCCTTGTAAAATTACCCTCCATAATGCTTTTCTTTTTTACATATCCCTTTTAATTTTTTATGTCTTAGTGGATATAAAGTGTTTGCATGTGAGTGTATGTGTGTGCGTGTGTGTGTGTGTGTGTGTGTGTGTGTGTGTCTGTGTGCGTGGATGTTTGTATTTGTGTGTTTGCATACATTATCATCATTTCATTATCATCATATCATCATCACCAACTTTGGATGTGTGTGTGTGTGTGTGTGTGTGTTTATATCCTGTATTCAGTAGGTGGGTGGAATGGTTCTTTTACCTCAGCTGAGATCTACAATCATTTTCTTGCACTACGTCACAAATCCATTCTTTGGCTGAACAACCGTTCTTTTTGAAAGTCAAACTTTGTTTGAAGCAGCCGCTGACTCCGCCCCAAACAGAGGTCTGCAGTCCTGCTATCCCAGCAGTGGCATCACAGTAAACTAGTGTTAGCCTGATGGCAGATGGTGGCCCGTTTCACTCTCTTTTAAGCAAGTGAAATTCTAATGCTAAATTGGATTTCATGAACATTAATGAAATGCAGTTCTCTGTGTGCTGGTGTGGGCCCAGCCTTTGCATGGTTTTTCGCTGATTTTATATATGCAAAACACCAATAACCCCTTGGTCCTGATGCATGTTAATACTTGGTGAAGACATCCTTTTTGGGACCATAAACCGGTTCTGAGGCAATAGTTTGCAAAGCAGGGTAATTGCCAACTGTGCCCTGAAAACAAGTAGTTTAACCTCTTAAACTCTGGGCTTATTGTTCAGTTATTAATCTTAAGGCATATTTTAACTGTTATGAATTATTCAGCAAATACATTGAAACTAATACAAAGGCATGTAGATGTGAGAGTGAGGAATGTAAGTCTGGAAACACCCACAGTTCCTTGGAGTTTAGGAGGTTAATGTATTCCAAACAAATACTTTAAGAAGTCAAGAAAGAACCAAATATATTAATCACATTTAACATCCATAAAAATAAACATAAGACATTAATCTGTCACCTGGTAAGAATATGTAAATGCAGGTACATTGTGAGATACACACACACACACAAGCACACACACACACACACACACACACACACACACACGCACACACAAAGATATCATACGCTGTGTAAGCAAAGTGCCTCTGAATTTGTAGGAGAAGGAGCCAGTTTATATATGAAAAAGTAGATGTTCAAATCATAAAATTAATTTCATGGTGTTCTAAAGTTCCAAGAGTGTAGGCAGATCAGTAGACAGGGTTTCCTATTTCATTGCTGCCATAGCAACAACTGGCAATGCAGATATGTTATTAATTTATTAATGAAATTTCCATTATTATGAATAATTAGTATTAGTATTAGTATTAGCCACTGGAAATGACAAATCTTTAATTCTGATTGTCCGAAAGTGTTCAACAAAGTGATCAGTGCATATGTATATATATCTGTTATGTAGGCATCTGTAGGCAGTAGGGGAAGCAGTAGGGAGAGAGATGGAGACAAAAAGAGTGACAAAGAGTAAGGGAGTGAGAGAGAAAGAGAGAGAGACACACAGAGAGAGATATTCCACTGGCAGTACTCATTTGTAGGCTAGTGACTCATGGCAGTTTGAATGACACACACACACACTTTTACAGGAACAGATAAAAGAAATCTTTTTTAAAAATGGCTTAAGTTATTAATGACTTTTGTTTTAAATTTTTAATATGTGCTTGACATAATTGTACCTTCACTGTCGTGTATCCATACACTCCAGCATTCATATAATCTGCATGAGTTTGCACGACACAACTCAACTTGCTAACTGTGCTAGCACCCTGCTATCAAATCTCACAATCTGTCTTTGGAAACAACTTTCTGTGTAGCCCAGGTTTGTGGTGTGTGTGTGTGTGTGTGTGTGTGTGTGTGTGTGTGTGTGTGTGTGTGTGTGTGTGTGTGTGTGTGTGTGTGTGTGTGTGTGTGTATTTTGTGTGTCTTGGAGATGAACTCCACTGCAGCCCAATTAGCCACTAAGGGGGATCAGAAGTGTCTAGTCCAGATTCAAAAATGTCCACGAGTCAATTAGACTGAACTTCAGATGCCTCTCTGGAATCTACCGGAACTCCTCAAATTTAATGATCGAGTTCAGACAGAAGAAGCCCCTAAAGAGAATCATTACCTTGTTAGTATGAACAGACAACATACAAAGCCCAGTCTTCAGCAATGACATTGACATTAATTAACAAAACCAAAAAAACAGTTCAGGGAGCTGCATTCCAGAAATTGTGTGCAAAAAAGTGGTATTATTTGATTATGGGTTTTAGAACATGTTGCACTTTTCTGCGTCACTCCTTTATATGTTCATTTTCAGTAAATAAGTCAACATAAGTCACCAGAGTGTATGCTGTTTATTTTTTCCACCCTGCTTTAAGAAAATGTGGTCTGTTGGAACGTCTTTTCAGTTTTTCATTGCTCAATGCTTGTATGCGCAGTTACATTTCTATTTACCAATTACTAGTCAACACTGATGTTGCTTCATGCAAATAAATACCTATTTATTGTGTGTTTTTACATTCTGAATTCAAATGTGGTTTCAGATTTTCTTTATCACCCATAGTTTTTGTTTGTTTGTCATTTGTCATTTTGTTGTTCTGGTATGCCATTATGCAGAGTTTGGAAAAGTGGCACGAAGGAAATTGGATCCGCTCTATGTTGACAGACTACTGCTGGACACTGAAGAGGGATGTTCCTGAGGCCAAATATAAGAAAAAATCATACTTTTTACATTGTAGAAATACATTTGTCCATATTTTAAGTGTAACAACAACTTTATGAATAAGTAATATATACTTCGTGTAAAATTCAATCACCCTCTCACTTAAAAACTATATTTCACAATAAAACAATTCTAAAAACAAATGCAAATTCAGATTAAAAATACTTATAAGGTTCATGTATTTTAGTTTGTGAAACAAGTTAAAATTGTGTTCAGTGTTATCAGTTTAAATCTGCGCAGTAAATGTTTTGTCCATCTGGTGGCACTAATGAGCTACAGCAACTGGAAGTCAATAAGTTTAACATTATTCAAAAACGCTGCAACATGTGGGTGGCCATGTTCTGGTGAATGCATGCCTGTGTAGTTTGGAGACATGAATTCTTTGACAAAACTTTAGGGCACCCTTTATTTATTCATTCGCTTGTGTACTGCTTATTAGTGCCGCAGCCTAGTCAACACTGGGGAAGAACCATCAGGTCTCTCCGGAAACTTGTTAGTCCAGCTCTATGCCTCGCATTCCCCTACCCTCATGTGACAAACTACTTGGCTCCCCCGCCGCACTCAACCCCACCCCCCACCATCTTCTCTGTCACATTTTGGTCTGTCCCTCACTGACCTCCTCCATCACACTGTACCCTGGAGGCAATTAGGTTCTACCACTCTGAGCTGGTGAGGTAATTTGCCCAGCCAGTGTGCCCTTATCCTCCCCCCTCCCACACCCTTTGGTGGGGGGAGAGGGTGAGTGAGGGGTTTACAGAGTGTAGGGCGGGAAACGAAGCAAGCTGATCACGAGGAACAAAACGATCTGTATAAAAGTCTATTAGGGAAAAAGACTTGGGGGCGTCACCAAAAGAGACTGACATGCTGAATATACCTTTCTCTCCCCCACATGGAGATTTATGTCAAACGAGGATAAAAGCAGACATCGCTCCACCAACTCCTTCCTTTTGTCCGGCATCTTCCGTGTCTTCGCATCGCGGACCTCACGGCGCTGCCAGGGCCTCACTCGGAATCCGGCAGTTAACGTTCTTGTAATTCTGCCTCCTCCTCTTTCCTCAGCCAGCCTTTTCTGTGTGAGTGTGGCGATGCTGCGATCATGGTGTTATTTGTTGCTTGGCAACCCCATTTGAAAACCATCCGGTCCTTCAGAGGCTGCTCTCTCCCAGCGCATGACACCGGGGTCTCATTCTCGTTATGAGCGCGGCGGCTGTTGCCGTTGTGGTATGCGCTTCTTCAAATGGAGATTTGCTTCATCAATGGCCTGTTAACGCATTTAATCGGATGCCTCCCAGGCTGGTTGGCCAGAGCGCGCTGGGACTTAACTCCACTAGATGTCGTCTGATACACCAGAAGCATCGCAATGATGCCGTTATGTGGCCTGCATATAACACATATTGATGGGGGACTGAAATTGAATCAATCACTGCAGTTTTGAGACCCACACATAGAGCCAGGCTTATAGATTAGATCATTTAAGGTGCTAGAATTGTGTGCCATGCTTATGTTTAATAATTGTCACATGATAGTTATTTTTGCTTTTTCACCAGCTGTTCTTTATTCAAGCTGCCAAGATTCCCATGGTAACATCAGGTTGCTTTTCAGTTTCACCTTGGAGCGAAGTGGAATATGATTGGTTCCTACATGAATAGGCATGAATAACGCTATTTTTCTCCAGTGGCTTTCTATTCTGTTTCTGACCACTCCCAGGTAGTTATATGATGCATTAGATTGAAATTAACTTAACATGACAGTTGCCTTAAAGGGAAAGCCTAATTGCAGTGAGGTGATGCATGGAGTTCAGACCTGGAAATCAAGGTGATGATAAACAACCAGGGAGAATGATAAGCGAATCAACTTGTTAAAACACACACACACAGAAACACACACACACACACACAGAAACACACACACACAGAAACACACACACACAGACACACACACACATATTACTTGTATAAGCTCATTGTTACAACAATAACTTCCAATTCTGAGTTTATACACATACATTCACACATCCCTCCCCACTACCAATTCTATTGACTCCCTTGGTGATCTTAAATAATGGTTGCTGGTGATGTTTTTCTAACTCCTTGAGCACTCATGCGGGACTCAAAACAGGCTTTTTCCTCTAATTGGTCAGCTCTCCACTGAGAAGCCAATAGCCTTGGTTAATAAAAACAATATAGGAGGCCGTAGCGTGAACTGCATCCCTAATCAGACCTTCTTTGGCTCGCCAAGCAAAATACAGTGTCCCTGAGTCCAGTGAATACATTTCACACTCTGCACAATAACAAGGGCTCTTGCTGTACCCAGATTTGCTGGTTCATCAGTGAGGATGAAACTGACAAGACATTTTTGCTATACTTTCATATTTACATGGAGTTATTGGGGTGGGGGGGTGGGGGGGCAGAGAGAGAGAAATGTGTACAACCACACATTTAAGAACACTGAGGATTCTTCTAAAGGCCATTAAGAGCTTTGGAAATGTGACAGTCAGCAAATCAATACGAGTAAAAACAGTGTAGCCATCTGAGAATTCCTGTTTGTGTGTATATGTTATCACTACGGTCTGTGTTTGTATATTGCTTAGGTTCTATGGGCCCAAACTCCACATAATGTGCACTTCAGCAAAAAATATACATTTGTATAAAAGCCTAAATCACGGCTGTTAATCCATCAATTCAATATTGAAGGATTAACAGTGTTTAACACACCAAACAGATTATGGCAGCTTTAAAACTGAATTTAGGAGGTTACACGCTTCCTAGCTTTTAACGAGCTGTGAGGAGCAACTGTTGTGATATCACCTTTCCGCCATATTTACTACCTCTCTATAGGGTGCACAAGACAATCCAATTAGTTCTGGGCTGTAGTGAAAAGATGTGGCTAATTTCATTAATATGTCACAGGTTGTTTAGTAGTGAGGTCTGAGCATTGCTGGACGTGTTTGCAGGAGCCCCGGTCTCTTGGCCAGTCAGGAAGTATAGCTTCATTAACCTTTGTCTTCTCATTCTCCATTGGCTTTGTAATTTAGAAGCATGGATGTGGACTGAAGAGAGGAGATGTCAAAAGGTGAAACAAATGCAGAGTTTAAGACAGAATGTGGCCCAAGGATGAACAGGAGCTGAATGGTGGGGTGTTTTTGTTTTGTTTTTTTGTTTTTTTTTTTTGCTTTTTGTAATACAGGATCATGGCCATTTTTTCATTAGTTTTGAAGCATTTGAAAAGTTCTGAACAGCTGAGGCTGAGGTTATGGAGAGAACTTGGCATAATAATCTTTCCTATGTCCTCATTGGTGTGACACCCAATGAAATCATTTGTGAAATCATTTGTAAATCTACATAAACACTACAATCACACAATACACATAAACAATAAAATAAAACTATGTCTTGTTGCAGTGTTACTTGTGAATGTAGTAAAAAAAAAGAAGGTTATTGTCATTCTAGTCAACTTCATGTTCAGATTCCTGGCAAAAGGCAAAAGCCCATTCATATGCCCCCTAGTGGTGCTAAATCAGTGCTATCAGTTGAAATCTTTCAAGCTCTTAGTCTGCTGTCTACTCCTGAGTTCTCAGCTCCCTCCTCTCTCTCTCTCTCTCTCTCTCTATCTATCTATCTATCTATCTATCTATCTATCTATCTATCTATCTATCTATCTATCTATCTATCTATCTATCTATCTATCTATCTATCTATCTATCTATCTCTAACTAAAGGTCATACAGGCAGATATTCAAATATTAAACTTACATGTATGTCCAAGCCTCCAGCGGAGTCTGTATTTGAGTCCCATTTTCCGATTCCCCCTAGGTTGTGGAAATTCTGTTTAAAAAGCGATTAATTACAAGCAGCGAACAGCCACTCCTATAGCGACCCAGCTCTCTGACGCATGACCTATCCACACACTACAATGTCACTTCAGAGAAACAAAATTGAAAGAATGTGAGGTATAATTATAATCTAATCCAGATATTTGTTGTGAGCTCTGGCTGGTATTTTACTACATCAGGGAATGAATGTCTACAGTCAGTAGCTGCCTTGAGTCGCCCAAAGGTTAACGGATCCTTATTTAATAGTTTCATACAAAGGTAAATATTTGTATTCATCTGTGCCTTGCCTCAGAGCAAGACAGAATGCTAAAAGAAAATGAATAGGAGACAAAAGTACCGAATGTCACCCTTTATTGATTTTATTGAAGGAAAGTCACCTTTTATTTCATTCATGGGTATTATTGGCCATATGCGTGTTCTCATGTTTGCGTCGTAACTTTTGAGCAAGTCCTTTTTGTCTTTACGTGCCTACATTTCTAGCAGTTCTTTCAGGTCAGTCATTATATGTCTACATGTTTATGCCTCCGACTGAAGGAAAAAGCAAGAAAGTGAAGAAGGCCATCAGTGGCAGGTCGATGTGTGCTCATCTGACACAGTGGGAAGCAGCCGGCCAATCAAAAAGCACTACAATTCCAAAATGCTAAAATGCACAGTGCTGCAATACCCAAACAAGATGCCCTATTTGCCTAAGTGTGAAAAACAAGGGTCTGAACCTTTACCCTCCTAATCATTTTGGAGGGTGTTACTATGAACACTGCAGCACGCTGAGATCAAATTAAACTTTAGCACTGCAAGGCACCATGGGGGAGTGGCACGGGCCTTTTGGGACTCTTGTGGGGCTTATGGGACTCCCCCCTACAAGTCATCAGCATCCAGGCGAAGGTGTACTGCTTAACAAGGAGCCTAAATAAATTTGATTTGATTGCACATGAAGATTGTTTAAAGAAGGCGATTGTGGGGGCGGGTGGAGGGGGGGGGGGCAACAGAGTATAGCCATTTGAATGATGCTGGTTTATTGTTTTGGGCAACTGACAGACATTGACCTTTAAAAAAACTATTTACTTTCTAAAACCAGTTGCAGCCCAGTGATTTAGCTGTGCATTCTGTGCTTATTCCCCACCTCCCCTAAGGTGATAATGATAAATAAAAACAAATCGATTGAGCAGGCATTCACACACACACACACACACACACACACACACACACACTCTCACACACACACACACACACACACACTCTCACACACACACACACACACACACACACACACACACACACACACACACTCACACACACACACACACACTCACACACACACACACACACACACACACACACACACACACTCACACACACACACACACACTCACACACACACACACACACTCACACACTCACACACTCACACACACACACACACACACACACACACTCACACACACTCACACACACACACACACTCACACACACACACACACACACACACACTCACACACACACACACACACACACACACACACACACACACACACACACACACACACTCCTTGTTCTTTGTGTATTGTGGATGTGTGCTTTTGGCAGTTAGCGTTTGCTTTTTCAATTATATTTGTAGCTGATTATATCTTCTGATAGAGATTTGTTTTGGAAAGTCTTGGCAGCATCTAGAAAATTCAGAACAACCCCCTCACCCCGCCTCCCCCCCCCCCAAAAAAAAAAAAGAGTAACAAAACTGATGGGAAATTGCATCTTTAGTCATCTAGTCAGGCTTCGAAGGCAAAAGACACACACACACACACACACAAACACACACCTCACAATGAATATTCATGTCCTTGTTTGTTACAAACTCATGGGTTGACCCTGTGTGGGTACTGTGCAGGACATAATAGAGATATCACATTAACTCAAGCCAGTTAGGCTTTAAAGACATTCATTATGACTTGCAAATCAGGCACACCATGTCTCAAACTGTCAGGCACGTGACCTGTCTGTTGATCACACGAATTGTAAATGTGAGGTGCTGTTGTTTCTCTTTGTCTTGTTCAATTTTGTCTTCTTTTGGTTTCTGGGCCTTAAATTATTCAAATCCTATGAGTTTTGGGCAACATACAAACATGGCATTGATTATGTTTATAATGCCATAACAAGAACACAGATTTTGCTGATTGTCTCTTCAGAGTTGCTCTTCCCGGTGGTTTTAATGGTTAATGGTCCTTGATCTGCGTGTGAGTGAGAAAACAGTGGAGCATAGCCTCTGGTCATTCTATCTATTGCCTGTGGGGTAGAGGAGGATTTATCATGCTGTATATTCTTACAGGTCCTTCATCGAAAAGAAATTGCTACCGTTGCCGGTCATGAATTAAGTCCTGCGTGGTCCACTTAGCCCAATCACACTTCCATAACACTAACTCGCCCCTTGCTAGCTTTTCATTCAACATCAGCATTCAAGTCTCTGGTGCTGAATCAAAAGCTTTGACTCAGGAAGGGTCACGGCAGCGGCCTGGGTACAACCCTTGACCCCGCCCCAACCTCCGCCACTTCTCTGTGTTCCAGATCATGTTGCTGACAGACCCAGAGGTGGAGAACAGCCTACTGATCAGCTCTGACGAGGGCGCCACCTACCAGAAGTACCGCCTGGGTTTCTATGTGCTCAGCCTGCTCTTCCACCCTGAGAAGGAGGATTGGATCCTCGCCTACAGCCAAGACCATAAGGTACGATTGGCCCTTTGACCCATCAGGACTGCGCTTTCCCGAAAGCAGTGAAACATAAAGATCATTGTTCAGTGCCCGTGCAAGTATCACGCTGAATACTCTCGTCCTCTGCTCATAGGTATTTAACTAAGTGCATTTTAACTGATGATCAGTTTTTGCTTTTGAGCTCTTACAAGAAGCGTGCGAAATGCGAAACAGCTACCACAATGTGTGTATAATCAACAGCTACAATGTACACTGCATTCCTTTTCACTGTGGCCCACTGACTAAAATGCATGCAGTTATTTTGACGTTCTTTAGTGGGATCCATATGAAATCGGGTTGACTTTCAACTGCGGCATCTGTCATAAATGTACAAGCAATAATTTTTTTTGTCTCAATGAAAACCAAATGTCCAAAACCAAGGATCAGCAGACATGTGTAGCTGCCAGGTTAAGAAAGACACTGTTGTAATGAAAAGAGGTGGTGAAACACTCTTAGAAACATCCTAGGAATTTCTTCAAAAGCCCATCATCAGTAAGAAAGGTAATATGTACTAATAGAAAGACTATTGCACTTAGCCTAAAGACTGCAATTAAGGCAATTTATGGGTCCCCAGTCATCTGGAATTACCAATAATAAAATGCTCTCTTTGCAGCTGAGCTCTTTGCAGGCTTGTTTTAGAGCTTATAAATTATGGAGTGTTCTTCCTTTTTCCAAAGAGATTTTCACAGACTCAGCTTCACCAATTTGTAGCAGAGTAAAAACACAACATGAAAGGAGGATGCAAAACAGAAAGACAGAGGAGATGAAACACGATAGAACAAAAGAAGAGCAGATTTAGGGTCAGAGGCAGATTAGTCTGTCTCTCGATTCTTGTTTTAACATTTAGTCATCAAGCTCTTCAAAGTAATAAACATTTGCATGAAAATTTTACTAGCCAAGTATTATGGGATGGTGAAAAAGAGACATGGGGATGCTGTAATATCATACGAAATAACCCTCGATTTTGGTTATGGGTTTGTGCACACAGTTTCACTCAGTTTGAAATTAACATTGACTTCACCCTTGAGAGGAAAGCTCTGCAGTACAATTAAGATTAAATAACCACTAACAAATAGCATTATCATTGAATTGATAGATAATGGGTGACTGTTTGCACACCGTGCATGGTTGCCCATGGTTGAAGCAGGGAAAACTAGCACAAACAAAAACACAATCACAAGCCTAATTAAATCCCTGTCTATGACTATACCAGAAATAAATAAATCATTTATTGATGTTGACAGATTTTTTGTCAGTTTTGAAAGTTGTTTTTATGAGGTTTGCAATGTCCAGAGTGGTTTGGACCTTTCAATGGTTTCAGTGCCTTGAGCAAAGAAAAAACTGCTTAATAAAG
>NC_137514.1:11852500-11855000 GCF_041902795.1 Electrophorus electricus | reverse complement strand
CGTTCACTAAGGCCACAGTAATGCCACCGCTATCGATCCGGAATGCGGTCATGTGCTTAGCTGATGCTACCGGACAAGGACAACATCGCCCTTCTGTTGACTGCTTGAAGATTAAATAAAGCACAAAAAAGGAAAAATCCCTGGCTTTTCCGACAAGTGGTCTCCTTCGCACCCTTTCCCCCGACAAAATGATCATCTGCAAAATTAGCCGCATAACTGCCGACTGCACTCTGGCCCATTCTTCCTCACCTCCCGAGTGAGCATACAGGCTGATGACGTAAGCTTCTGGAATGACTCCGTTTTCCTCTTCCTGTTGTTATTTTTTTCAGAGGCTCTGTACGTCACCTGCAAGCTGCAGAACTGTACTGAGGGCAACAAGGGCAAGCCGTTTCCTGGCAACATTGACCCCAATTCCTTGGTGGTGCAGGATGAATATGTGTTTGTCCAGGTGAGTAATAAAAGGGGGAGACGTGGCAGGGGGCCCACGCCTGTGGCCCTGCGCAGCTGAAAAACACCCCTGCAAAGATTAGATTCGTGAGGGGCCAAGGAATAGGAATACATTGGCTTTTGCTGGTCAAGGGGCACATGTGAATTCACAAAGATGCCCAGCAAGCATTTGCGGGTGTTGGCCTGTGTGCCCCAACACCCCCACCCCTTCTCTCCTATCTAACTATAAAGCACATATACTGTGGGCTAAACTTGGGAAGCAATGTAATGTGACAAAGTGACTGAACAATTACAAGGTGATAAATTGTATCTCACACCTGTACACCTAACTCTAAGAGAGTTTAAAGCAGGTCAACCGCATCCCTTTAAAAATTGTCACCTGCTCTAAAAGTACCTTCCTACCTCGCTCTTTCCCTATTTTCTGTTTGTGGCTGTCTCCATTACCCGAGGTGTCAACGGGAGGCCGCCCAGTCTACTATGTGTCTTCAAAGCGAGACCTGTTCACGCCTATGAAGCTGCCCAAGTACACCCTTCCGAAGGTAGTGTAAACCAGCCACAATTCTTTCTATCATCCTCAGAAGCTTGCTCC
This sequence comes from Electrophorus electricus, assembly GCF_041902795.1. Classification (NCBI taxonomy): domain Eukaryota; kingdom Metazoa; phylum Chordata; class Actinopteri; order Gymnotiformes; family Gymnotidae; genus Electrophorus; species Electrophorus electricus. The sequence goes on along the minus strand of NC_137514.1, from coordinate 11,853,964 downwards.
TGAAGCGCCGAGCGTCTAATAAACCCCGGCAACAGGCATGAGTGACAGGTCCTCTCTCACGCGAGCCGGGGTGAAGGAACGCGGGGCATACCCCGAGGTCTTCTCTCGGCAGTACTGCGCCGTTAATTTCAAAATAAAAATGTTTTTCCTCTCGCCATAGTCTACACACTCTTTGTCGCGTATGACAATTAAACATGTTTTATTCAATCAGGTCCTCAACATCCCCCATCAGCTTTGTAAAGTGTAGTGGCAGAGAAGCACACACAGTCTGAGGTAGATGAAATTCACAAATTACCAGCATGGTGTTTTTGATACTAGCCAAGGCTGACAAGCTCAATTTAAACTTAATAAGCGTATCAGTCATATGCCAGTGCAGGAGGAGCGGCGCTGGGTGGGCAAGAACAAGGTTTGATGGGGATTATTAATCTGATTGAGCGCAGCATGGTGGACTCATCCTGGCTCTCCAGCTATTCCCTTCACTCCGGGCCATCATGAACATATTCGATTCCACTCTGATTGCAAATGGAAATTACAGTAACATTAATGTCATCCCCCTCCAACATATGTAAACTTGGAGGATCGAAACAAAATTTAAACATACATGATTTTTTTTTTTTTAGCAGACATTGAGGGGTATGTAAGTTAAGAGCTTGACCTCTTTTGCCACGTTTTGCAAAAGTAGAGATTGTTTAAATCCTAAATAACATTTGACATCTGTAAGCAGTTTATCAATGCAGTACAGCAGCATTTGTAAGCAGTTTATTAATGCAGTACAGCAGCATTTGTAAGCAGTTTATTAATGCAGTACAGCAGCATTTGTAAGCAGTTTATTAATGCAGTACAGTAGCATTTGTAAGCAGTTTATTAATGCAGTACAGTAGCATTTGTAAGCAGTTTATTAATGCAGTAGAGTAGCATTTGTAAGCAGTTTATTAATGCAGTACAGTAGCATTTGTAAGCAGTTTATTAATGCAGTAGAGTAGCATTTGTAAGCAGTTTATTAATGCAGTACAGTAGCATTTGGTCTGACAGAGCAGTCAAGACATTGCCCTCTTTCTTTCTGACTGTTTATTGTTAACATCTATAACCTCTGTCAACAATTTACCTTTATCATAATTAACAAAGAAGACCACAAATTATTACCAATTGTCAATATCATCCATTTTACAGCATACTTAAAAATTTATTTGGGATTCATGGAAACTATGAGTTCCCGAAATGCTGCTCTCTCCAAACATGACTGGGGCCCAGTGCAGAAGGGGCTCACTGCTACTCAGTGTCTACCAGTCCTGTACTTGGTTGTCATTCCCAGGGTCTGCATGTGATCAGCACGGACGAAAACCGCGTGGTGGCGGCCGTACAGGAGTGGAACCAGAACGACACCTACAACCTGTATGTGTCAGAGGCCGGAGGGGTCTACTACACCCTCGCCCTGGAGAACGTCATGAGCAGCATGGGACCGGA
>NC_137514.1:11755000-11847500 GCF_041902795.1 Electrophorus electricus | reverse complement strand
CCTCCCCTTGTCAGATGTGTTGTCAGACATAATTGCAGTTGCCCTGATTTATGAAATAACGTTGTTTTAAGCATGGTGGACCCGCGATCTGGGTTCTAATCTAATCAGGCTGAAAGCCACACACATCCTGTGGAGATAAGGAGATGAAATCTCATCATAACTCGACTCATCTGGTCTCTCGGATGAATACAACACAGGAGCATGTTAAACAACTTCACTAGGCAACCTGAACAGGAGAGTAAGACAGGCTACCTAATGTGTTGCAACCAGCAAGGCCGTAGTGACATGCACTTGTGAGAAACACTTATCTGCACTAGCTGACCTCTTTGTTAGGCACACCCGTTATCAAGGTGCACGTACAGATTATTTCATATTTGCTTGAACACATTTTTCTATCAAGAAGTTGCAATATGTTTTCAGCTAGGCTGGCACATTAATATATTCCAAAGGCACGTAAGCGTATCATGTCAGTGGCTTTGTGAGGACTTCCCAACCCAACTTCACTTTTGCTTTTTACTATTTGCTGTTTGTAAATGCCTGTGGAATTTGTACTATAAGAAAATGTTTTGGGCAATTTTTCATTACTGAAGCCATCTTACATCTGTATGCTTTGATCTCTTGGCAAATTCATGCGCATGTTTCATGCGGGTTTCATGTCTAAAGAGAATTATTTTGGATTTAGGCATTTGTGCGAATGCAGGTTCACAGAGATGTGTGGTAGGTGTTTTGAAGTGTGTGAAATAATTGATGAAAGCAACGAGAAAGTGTTAACAATTTGAAAGAGAAACAGCTCACATTGAAGATTAATTTGACCCTAGTATCAATACAGCTTCGTCAACAGACACATTTTAATTCTTGTCTAAAAAATTGTTTTATTTTACTCTAAAAATAATTTGTCCAATTCAGCTTTGTGTGAGTTTTGCCCAGAAATGACCGCACACTCCTTTTAAATCTTTACTAATGGATGTATACTAAGTAGCTCAAATAAAAACCCTAAAGCAGAAATTAAAACAGCTAAAGAAACAATGGAAACAAAATAACTGAAACCATGAACAACAATAATTAGAGCTGCAAAGAACTGCTCAGACACAGAAGAAAACCCATTGTGTGTACATGTGTGTTTCAGATATTTGATGAGGAATACAGTGTTCTATATCTGGACCAAGGAGGAGCTCTAGTGGCTATCAGACATACCCCCCTCCCCATCAGACACCTATGGTAACCTCATCATGCAAGCTTACGTCGTTTATTATCCTTTATGCATATACGGCTGCTTGAATCGATTCAGCTGTACAGATACATACAATGAATGCGAATTGGGCGAATGTGAACATACTCATTAAAGCCAGTGGGCTGTGTAATGTCCTCAACAGAAGGTTGACTTGTACCAGTCAAATATGCTAAACTCATCTGACTTGGACGATGTATATTTTCAATTATTGTGGTATCTATGCATGTGTGGGCCATTCAGTATTCCCAGTGCAGTCTTGCTGTGGGACATAAAGGTGATAGGCATTGTCGCCATGTGTGACGCAGTTGTGGTGTTTCTCTGCAGGCTGAGTTTTGATGAGGGGAGAGTGTGGAATAAGTACAGCTTTACCTCATTGCCGCTGTTTGTGGATGGACTTCTGGGCGAGCCAGGCGAAGAGACTCTTATTATGACGTATGTATTAAAAACCGCGCATCACAGCTTTAAATTATTGAGAAGAATGCTTCTTCAAAAGTGTTTCTGAAAAGCTTAATAATGTGCTTTTTGAGTGAATCTTTGTGAGTTTGTGCGTTAGAGTGAATCTTTGTGTGAGTTGGATGGTCTTCATGCTTATTACTTTTCAGGGGTGTGTGTGTGTGTGTGTGTGTGTTAGTGGCTGCATGTGTGTGTCTGTGATCCTGAAAGACAACAGACAGTTGCCCATCCTTGCCCGGTTTGCTGTAAATAGGGGCAGGCTCACTCTCTAAAGGTCAAGACAAAGGTCAAAACTTAGCCCGATGGGGAAGAAGGCAAGCCATGCATATAGGCCTATTTCAGGCAATCTGAGTCAACTAGAGGAAAACCAGTGAAAATAAACTCTTTAGAAGGGTATACTGGGATGCACTGTGATTTTAGAAAATTCACTGCCATTTATTCAGAAATGCCTCATATAATGAGCTATGAGGGACTTACAAATATCCATGAAGCACCTGAAATGCAATCAGCTTCATGTAAAGGTATGATAAGCATGTTTATACTTATCATTATCCAAGGATGTTTTCACTAAGGATGTCTTTACCAAAATTGCTAAAACTGCTGATATTGAGCTATTTAGCATCAAGCAAAAGTGAGAGCGCTAACAAGTCCCTATACGCATTCATTCACTTGTTAGCATTTGTGGACAAAGCAGTCCTTATTTCATCATACCTAGACTTGCCTCCGCTGCTGAGCTCTGGGGTCGGTTTGTTTTATTGACCCAAGAATGTCAGAGCTTGCCTGTGGGGCATTTCAGCATATCAGCCCGCTAAAAGAGAAGAGACACGACGATCCGCATGCATATTCCAGCCAGAGTGGCAGCATCGTTAGCATACATCAGCAGTTCAACCAAATCTCGCTAATGACTTGGGCCAGGCACATGGCAGCCAGTGGCTGAAGGGCTGTCTTTATTTGCAGAATCTTTGGCCATGTCAGTCATCGGTCTGAGTGGCAGCTGGTGAAGATCGACTTCAGATCTATTTTTAACAGGCGGTGCACCGAGGCAGACTACCAGACCTGGCACCTCCATGACCAGGTAAGGCTCTTTGAATTGGGGGATGCTCTGTAGGGGAAGCTCTGTAGGGCAAACTCTGTGGGGACGCTCTGTGGGGACGCTCTGTAGGGCACGCTCTGTGGGGACGCTCTGTAGGGGACGCTCTGTGGGAACGCTCTGTGGGTATGCTCTATAGGGGACGCTCTGTATGGCACACTCTGTGGGGACGCTCTGTAGGGCACACTCTGTGGGGACGCTCTGTGGGGGACGTTCTGTGGGGACGCTCTGTAGGGGATGCTCTGTGTGAAGTACTTTTGCTGAAGTATTTGACACATTTCATACACGAACAAGTGATCCAGTACATGCAGGTTCATATATCCAGTATATGAAGTCATTAGCTCAAGAAGTTTCTATCCTACGGCAACAATACTATGTAATCCTCTCCCTGGACTTTTTGCTTGCATCTATGTTATTTTCTTCTTTGCAAAAGGCTATTACCATTTGTAGTGTTATATGATCACCAAATCCTATTGGACAATACTCTTTTTTTTTTCTAATTCTAAAACTTCTGGGGTTAAGACAGGGCATTCTTCATACCCACCAAATCCAGCCAACTGTAGTGGAGGTAAATGGACAGGCATAAAGCAGCCTACTGCACCCCAGCATGGCTGCACTGGCTCACAATGGGGATCTACGGAAATGCTGCTCGCGAATACAGTGGATGGCTCCATCCAACCGAGTGGCTTGTCTTCACAGCATAGTGGGGGGGAAGGGAGGTGGCATATGCTTTCTAATCAATAAGTGATGGTGCACAGATGCTGAAACTGTGCAACGATCTGCCCATCTGTTGCAATCCCGTGCATCACTGCCTGAGTACCATGCAATCAAGTGCCACTCATTTTATTTGTCTCAAGAGTTTTCTTCAGTGCAGCTTATCACTAATGCTAACGCAACAATGAATGAGAGAGGAGGTGCTTGGAAGCACTCTCTGTGATCACTAGGGACTAGGAATTCTTGCAGCCTTGAAGATGTAACCAATGTTTGGCCTGCCCAGCTAGCCTTACCCCCGTTTTGGAACATCTGATATATCTATTTGTGTTCCTTCAAAGTGAAAAATCTAGCAGAACGGAATGATCTGTGGAAATATATTTTAAAATTGTCCCAAAAAAAAGAAAGCTAGCAGGTGAACGCTATTATTATTATTATTATTATTATTATTATTATTATTTGTAAATAATCATTTTAATAAATGTGGCACCAGTCCAACAATTTACCAGTGACAGAACTTTCCCTTATTCTGTTATGTTACAGAATCTAGACTAGAACACCATGCCAACACTGTAAGAGAAAAAAACTTGTTTCTGTTCAGTATTCAGTATTCAGTGTTGTCCTTGAGTTAGACTGAAAGGGCCGATGAAAAGTGTCAGTCTCCTTGTTGATGTTCTGGGAATTGTAGAAACTTTGCAAAACTGTACACTTATTCTAGATTGTTTCATGCAATATTCTGTCTACTGACAAGTGTTCCACTGAGTTTGAAATGGGATCAGTTGAGAAGTTGGAACCAAAGTTTAAACTCAAGAATTGTTGATTGGAGACCAAAAGGATCACATTTCTCATCTCCAAAATAGTCGATCAGAGACTGGTTCCACCCTGAAACATGAGGTGTTGTGATTTATAGGGATGGATGGGGTGAGCAGTGTCCATAACCCTGTCACGTATGGTCCTCCATGTTGATTGGTTCTACTTCCAGCAGCAGTGGTCTGTGAGCCACCTCCTGACTGACCCCCTCATCTCACCCCCAGGACAAAGGTTTTATGGCAGTTTTAGGGTATTGGGCTGTCAGTGCTTCTCTATGGAATCAACGTAGAACTTTTCCAGTCTTTTCCTTAATCTGCAAGGCGTGGGGATTCCAGGGGAAGTCAAAGTCATTTCTCCTACCATCATGTTCATAAGCACACAATTGACTAAATTCTTTGTTGGCCCAAGGACACATGGTGTTTACATAAGTTATATTAATGCAAATTACCACTCATGCACACTATAGCAATCCCCACCCTGAATCAAGTAAAGTGTGAAGAGCCCCTTCATTACATACCTATACATTACTCATTTCCTTTTTTTATAAAACACTGTCAGGTCTTCAGAAGATGAAAATATATTGTTCTCACTGTGTGCACTTGCTGCAGCAATAATTCATTTATTGGAAAATGCTGTGGGTCAAGTTGCTCTGTTTACATCTTTAAACAAAATGGTATAGTTTACATCTCCATATCCTAGTCAGATTAACTGTCTTAGTAAAACCTATATCAGACAATAGTTGTGCATGTGAATGCACTTTTTTCCAAATAAAGCTTGTCCTCATCTTCAGACTATTGCTATATGGGCTGTAATAAACATGGCTGAGCAGAGCTGCTATTTTTGAACCCATTTTGGCTTAAAACACATCAGACCTGCAAATACAAGCACAACCCAAAAATCTTCCTCAGTTCAATAAGGCACATAAAGTCATGTCCTGTGTCTCAGAATGGGCATTTTACCATGAATATCACCCCACTAAAAATATATTTCCAAATGACTAACTAAATACAACTGATTTGATTATTGCTTGATAAAGAAAAAAATTATGTTGTGACTTTTAAATGTGAATCTGATAGTTGGCATGTCATTATGCATGGAATATTATATAATTTAATCATTGGTTATATCATAACTATGTATACATAAATTTTATTCTCATCACAGTGACCAATTTTCCTCATCCATGAATTTGTTTCGGCAGTGCCGTTCCACCATGCCTGCTGCCATGACAAAACTGTCACTGCACCGTGTCGCTGTCTTACGCTCATCTTTTAAAGGGAATGAGAGGAGTTAATCTGATTGGACATTTCTTTGAGTACCTGCACAACAGGTATTCATTCTAGCCCAATCACCCTTTTTGTAACTGCATCATTCTGCGCCAGATTAGTGCCTCTGCCGCCAGTCATGAAAGTAGCAAACGCCATTTGACACGCCTACATGTGCCTGCATCACAGGCGTATGCCTTGTTTCTGCACTTAACGCCGTATCCGCGAAACTAGAGCCATGTGTTGTGATGAAGAGTGTGAAAATATTGATCGTGTCCTTCATTAACAGTAATAGCCCTACTGCCCTAGACCTGTTTCAGTTTGCCTGTTGCCACAGCCATTAAGCAGATGCCATCGCTCTTTTACATTCCTTGAAAATGACCTGTGTCAGCGTACTATTTATTGGCTACATTACAGCTTTTAATGTCATTTTTCCCCACAACCTGGAGCTGAAGCTGAGGTGATTAGGTGCGCAATATTCAGTCTGAGTCTTTGACTTTATTTTGAGCTAAATAATTTATTGGTTTTCAGAATATTGATTACATACAGTTCTGTAGATATTATGAACAAAGGAAAACACGCCTATCCACTGACAACCCCCGACCCCCAACCCCCGACCCCTAATTAGGGCCATACTTGAGAAAGAAAAATAGAAAGAATAAATTAATAAACAAATAACCACAAATCCATATTTTACCTCATATAAGTCTCTATACTGCAGTCCACTGCAGCACACTGCTTTAAGTTTAAGACCATCTGATTTACAGTGGCTTCCACTCAAAGGAATATTGACCTTTTATATAATATTTTAATAGATCTGAAGGCAAATGTTCTATAACAGACCTCCACATTTTTATAAGCAAAAGGTCACTGCCTCTGATTACTGTAGCTAATTGTTCATGAAGAGATTTTTTGGATATTTCCCTAAACCACTATTAAAAAGATGGTGGCGTTTCTCTTAACCAGTTATTAAGAATATATTCACTAGCCGGGAGTGGTAATTTGTCAAGTAGTTTATGATGCAACAAGGATAATACGTTTTTGGATGGAAGCACCAGTAGGAATAAGCCCGGATCTCTTTTTAGATTTAGGGTAAGAATTCTGCCAGTTTCCTGAGGTATGAATTCCCAGAATCTTGAGATGTGTCTGCATTTCCAAAAGTGATGAAAATATGTGCCTAAACTTGTACTGCATTTCACATACAGAGGTGAGATACTGCAGTCAATTTTATTCATTGTCACTGGTGTTATATGCCGTCTATATAGTAACTTGTATTGTGTCTCCCTCAGTCAGTTGCAAAGCAAAGAAGTTCTCAGGACCTCACGACCTCCTGCCAGTCCTCATCTATTTATGTGCTATCGAAGTCCCTCTCCCATCTGTGAATCACACCACTTACGCTCCCCTGGTACTGTGAACCCTACTTGACTTTCTGACAAACAGAACTCAGATGCTGAAGACCGAGGACAGGAAATCATCTCCTGCTCGTCTCCTCACCCGTAAGGCTCTGGAGGGGCCAACAAGAGGACAGAAAGAGGAGAAATGGAGGGATGGAGCTGTAGTGTGAGAAAGAGGGCAGCGCTGTCTTTTTTACTGGCAGCTATTGATGAACTAAGCCTATCACATTAGTTTGAAGCCATGACCCTAAGATACCAAGCAGCTAATTGGCTCTTGCTGCAAAGGCCAGATAATGCATTCTGAACTTAAATGGCTGGCAGCTGGTACTCGTATCCAGGATAACAGTGAATCAAATGGAATGAATTATAATCTTTGCATGTTTTTGACCCAAAGTAAAGCAAAGTAAAGTCATTTTCTATTTTCTGCCTGTTAATTTTTAATTTATTTATTTTTTTTGCCTTAGGTAAACCCAGATCAATTATGAACTTCTTTCTGTGTAGCCTTATTCATCATTTACTAGTAGTGTTAAAGGTCCTGAGCAGATAAGCTTGCAACAATCCAGGTGCATGTTTCACCTGCATAGTAAAGGGAGCTGAAGCCTGTCCTAAACAAGCTCTCCATCCTGATTCGGTGCTCATTCGGTGATGTCACTATAACACCTAAAGTCTTCTGTGAAAGCCAGCAAAATGGAATCATGGAAATCAATTTCTTTTTAGGTTTTTGGATGCACCGTAAGCCTGCATGCTGAATCAGCACGTTCAATCTAGACAGTGTAGCCAGGCGTAACAGCCAGGTCTATAAGTTTCCATATGACTCCACTGCAGTCAGACTTGAGTAATAATTATGGACCTGACTCTAGAAAGGGGATACGTGATCTGTGTGCCCGGTGCCTCAACAGCAAGCTTGCCTTGAATACCACCAAAACAAAGCAGCTCATTGTGAACTACACGAAAAACAGAAATTGTCATACTCTCATTAATCTCAGTGGCTTACAGCAGCTGCATGGTTTTGTTTGCCAAGCTGTCAGCGTTCCCTTTATCTGTCTCTGAACATCTTTAGCAGCTTTACAAATGCACAGCCATGCCTGTTCTTTCCAGGCAGACTGAAAGGACTTACCGGCCACAGTTCTAGTGAACTCTTATAGAGGGTGCACTCACAAGGTGTATCACAGGGTCTGGTTTGGTAACCCCACCTCTCAGATGTATGCAACAACCAGTTAGAACTGCATCAAAAACCACCGGGTCTGATCTGCCACACCTCCAAGACTTTACGCAACCTACTGCTGGAGGATGGGTCCATCTTTACGGATTCCTCTCACCTGGCTGGTGACCATGTACCCAACCAGCAAAGGTTTCCCCCGATTACAACCTACACACCCTGCCTCAAAAATAGTTTCTTCCCACAGTCTGTCAGGTTTATTAACAGCGAATCATGATGGCTCATTGCTTTAAATTTTCACCCCTTAATATACCGTGTATATCCTTTAACATATATCACAGTGCATTGCTCAGCATTGCACTTTACGTCTGCTGGCATGCACCAGATGAAGTGGTGGCTGTTAATTCCTGTCATTTGCACTCTGCTCATTAAATTGAATCGATGTGTTGTTAATTGTATGTAGTACCTGAGTATTATGTGCAACACCTCTTTACAGCATGTGGAATATCTACCAGCTCCCCTGTGGAGCTCCCCTATGTTTTCCTTTAGCTCACCTTCTTTCTGCTCCCTACCCCATGTGTTGTGGTATAATAAGAATATTATTACGCAATGGACAACAAGGTTAATTTACAAAATTCTTTAACACATTCCATATTTTGTTTGATTGGGTTTCACACACAAACACATACACACACACGCACACATTGATGCCCTGGAAAATTGCACATACTTCCTCACACTTAACAAGTTACTGTGGATAAAAGTGTCTGCTAAATGAATAAACATAAACATATGTGAGCCAAACCTACTTAAGCATACCAAAGTCTTTGATGGAAATAAACACCAATAATTGCAACAGTCTAAGGGCCAAGTCTGGCACTGGGCCATCTGGTAGGCTCTGGCTTTGTTCTGTGCTCTGACAAAAGACAAGGCTGGTGTTTTGGGTAGGGATCACAGTAGTTACCTCTTGGGTCTCCTTTTCTCTCTCAAGAAAGCTTTTCTGAGCTTTGTGTGGTGCCGTCTCCCCTCCCGAGTTCCCTCAAGCCCTTGGGATTCCTTTGTTTGGCTGTGTTGTCTTTATTCGCCTTTGTGTTGTCAGATTTGTTATTGTGTTTTTGATTTACTGTTGGCGATTATAAAGCATAAATATTAGAATATTATAATTCCCACTGCTGCCAGGTGCCTCACCACCTGCCCGCTGATCCCATCTCCACTGAGACTGTCCTCTTTTCCTCTCCGTTCCCTCAGCTGGAACTTGAACTCCCTCTCTCTCAACGCTGTTGGCGCTACTCCAGCCGGTCATGTTGGGCTTTGATCTAATCTGCTCCTGTCTCCATCTTTATACAACACCCGTGAGGCTCCAATTTTGGGGCTCTCTGCTGACCTGTGGGCAGCGCCGGGCTGAGCCTGACCTTCCCGAGCTGTGATGTGCTCTTCCCCAGGGTCCACTGCAGTTATTGATCTTGCGCAGGGGGGAACGACATATGTCTGGCCCGTCTTGCGGCTCCACGGGCCGTCACGTCCCGCCGGCCTGTCTGCACATGTGCAGTGAGAATGCACCGGCTTGTGAATCGGAATAAAATGGGGATCAGATCCCATCGGCACGTCCGTGGGCGAATACGTAACAGGTGCCGTCGTTTGCCCTGTTCTGCGCCACTTGTTCTGATAAATGTAGAAGCTCTATATGATGAAAGAAGATAAATGTGCCTCCATCTTAAATGGAAAAGCCTCATTTTTATTCAAGCCTAGCTCAAATCCTGTCCCTCCAGATCAAATAGCCCTGTTTTGGGATAGCAGTTTGAGTTGGCTATAACAGGGGAGACAAAAAGAAGCCACAACTTGAAGTGCAATATACATGAAGCATAAGTGGGCTCCACCAAAACCTGGGAAAAAAAGAGCACTTTACTCTTTTCTCCTTGTGTTTTTTTTTTCTTTCCAAACCTCTGTGTTCATCTAGTTTATCTCTGCCGAACTTATTAATGGAAGCCGAAAATTGGGACAAAATCTAAACGGAAGAAAAATGTTTACCATTTTTAAAAAATGAATAACAACAAAGATTGCAAATAATCTGCTTGCAGGGTGAGCCATGCCTCATGGGGGTAAAGAGAACCTACCTCAAGCTGAAACCCATTGCCAGATGCGTTATGGGTAAGACACACTCAGTAACCATGACGTCGGAGCCCTGTGACTGCACCGAGTCTGACTTTGAATGGTGAGTAATTTTCCCCTTTTTTTTCATCCCAGGGTGTACAGGGAGAGAAAGGAGCTCCATTGTGAGCTGGTTGTTTCAGTAGAAGCCACAGTGGCTCTGTGTCTGTCTCTGTCTGCTCCTCGAGGGGAGGAGGGGAGTATCAGAAGCACTGTCATTGTGAGTGCACTGTGGCATACCGTCACGACTGCAGGGATGCTGCGACAAAACAAACAAACAGCAAAACAAACACAATGTACAGAATGAATTATGTACGGAAAAATGCACAAATTGGAAACTTATATAAACAAAATGGAGCATTTGGTTTAGAAACAAGGAAAAGAAGAGTTCACCGTCATGGCATGGGTGCAACGATTAGCATTAGAAGGAGCTCTGCTAGATTAGTTGCTGTTTCTGCTAAGTGGAAACTAGTCAGCTGTGTAACGCCCAGCTGTGTGCGAGAATATGAGGGAAAACAAAGATGAGAGACAAATGATTGGAAGTGTGTGTGTGAATATGTGTGTACACACATGTTGGTTCTGCATGACAGTGCAGTAAGTGCCGTCAAAGCTCCATAACCCTTACTCAGCTCCATAACCCTTACTCAGCCCCATAACCCTTACTCAGCTCCATAACCCTTACTCAGCCCCATAACCCTTACTCAGCTCCATAACCCTTACTCAGCTCCATAACCCTTACTCAGCCCCATAACCCTTACTCAGCTTCATAACCCTTACTCAGCTCCATAGCCCTTACTCAGCTCCATAACCCTTACTCAGCCCCATAACCCTTACTCAGCTCCATAGCCCTTACTCAGCTCCATAACCCTTACTCAGCCCCATAACCCTTACTCAGCCCCATAACCCTTACTCAGCTTCATAACCCTTACTCAGCCCCATAACCCTTACTCAGCTCCATAGCCCTTACTCAGCTCCATAACCCCTACTCAGCTCCATAGCCCTTACTCAGCTCCATAACCCTTACTCAGCTCTATAACCCTTACTCCGATCCCTGTCTTCCTCTGGAAGATATCCCACCGCTTTATTCCGTGGAGCTATACCCTCCCTCTGCTTTCTCCACAATCCCCCAGCGTGTGGCCCAAATTCAGCTTTTCTCATTTCCTGCCAACTTATCCAAAATGAATGTCACTGTGGTTGCATCCCAAATCCACGAGGGCCGTCAGGGACCGCCGCTGCATACTGCACGCATAAATAAGAGGGGCGGAGTGCCGATCGTTAACAACACTGCCGTGTCTGTGCAGTGCGTAGCCATAATTGCAGCAATTCATCGCCATCGTCTGGGGGTGCACGGACACACTGGGTTTTAACTGTAGGACAAACAACTTAAGCTCGCCTCGCCTGGCCGCACGTTCGTACAGGCGCATGCGAAGGGGTCCGTCATCAGTGACACATCTGCCAGCAGGAGGGTCTCTCTAGTAGAGCCACTCTTGTTGTCGTGGTTGGGAAGGAAAGAGATCGTAGGTGGAAGATGGAGTTTCTTTGTTGAACTACATTTTTATAGATAGTTATTAGGATGTTTTCTGTTTCATTGTCAGCGTGCACTTGACGGTTTTAGTACACCTTTGTGTAACGCCCCTGTTTGTGCACGTGTGTTTGATTACAGCGATTATGGCCATGAACGGAGGACAGACGGCAGGTGTACGCCTGCATTCTGGTTTCATCCCTCCTCCATGTCCAGGAGCTGCATGACAGGACACACTTTCCTCAACAGCACAGGGTGAGTAAACCCCTTAAGAACAGGAGGAAGAGGATCTGGGACCTAACCGCATCAAGCCCTGTGCATTAGAGTTGTGCACGATCAAATTCGGAATGCTTGTTTTGTGGTTAGATCATTTATTTTTATCAAGATCATGAACAACAACAGAATGATATAGCCATAACATTATTAATACATTAACATTATGTTATAACAATATCATTCTTAAAAACAATAACAATAACAATACAAAATAACAGTCACATTATTAATAGATGTGGGTAAAGGTTGGTTCTGATTAGTGGCCCAAATCCTGTCTCTCTCACATCTCGGACTCTGTCTGTGGGTGCAGATATAGGAAGGTGGTGTCGAACAACTGCACGGGGGGCGTGGTGGATTTGTACACCGCGCGCCAGAGGCCATGCCCTAGTCATGCGCCTGAAGGCCTCCACCTGGTCACCAGTGAGGGAACCCTCTCTGCCACCCTCAGCCACAATGTCACTTTCCTCGTCTTCCTCGAGCAGGTGAATTTCCACTGGACGCCATACGGACATGTTTCCCCCAATGCTCGTCTGGAGAAACTGCTCTGTAGAGTTATTTGGACTGGTTAACATGATTTGTTAGTGTAATATTATTACATCTGGGCTTTTGTTTGTTATATGAGAAGTGACTCGTAAAAAGACTTAACAAGGCCACTAAAAGAGAAGGCAAGTACCCCCAATTAGCTTGATGCATTTCCACTAATACTAATCGCTGGCTATTAGCTGTCACCTTCGTCTCCTCTTTAGCATGCTAAAGAATTTCTGATTTAATTGCATTTGTTTTTAACCCGAGCCCTAAAGTATCTCTAGGAAGATATGTTGCAGTGCTAAAATAAGAAGCCTGCCAGAAAAGTTCATTTCAAATCTCCCCATAGTGACACAAGGGAAGACTGTCAGAACACAGCTGTGTAAGCGAGATTAAGTGGTAGCAGGATAAACTGCAGGGCTTTGTCAGTGTCATGGAAGGCAATGCTGATGTTTCTTTTCCTCTGCAAAGAGACTGAAAATCTCAGGGTTTAGAGACAGAGAAAAGGCGGGTTTTTGCAGAAGTCAATTTATTCGCTAATTCGGTGTAAGTCAAGATGTAAAGTCCTGCATCTGCCAAAGATAGACTGGAACTGGCTGGTAATTGCTCGTTATAAAATCTCTAAGGCGGCAAACATTCTCCACCCCCATTTCTGGGAAAACCGCAGCCTTTTCTCTTTACAGATGTCTGGTTGATCAGTGACATTTGCGTTTTGCCCCAGGGCGACGGATCGAGGACCAGCATCACGGTGGACTTCGGGGATGGCAACGGCATCACGTATTCCAACGTGAGCTCCATCGAGGATGGCATCAAGCATGTCTACAAGAGCGTGGGGATCTATCGGGTGGCAGCCACGGCTGAGAACAGCCTGGGCTCCGAGACAGCTGTTCTTTTCCTGCACGTCACCTGTGAGTCCATTCGAGACCTTCTGGACTTCATGTAAAGCAAAGTGTTCAGATAGGAGGTTAAGAGGTGGAACCCTAGTGTGTGTTCATCAATGATGTCCTTGTGTTTCACCAGCAAGTTGATTATGAACTTATATTGGAGGTGAAATTTTCTGGTGATCATGCTCAGAATGTTTTGGATGTCATAAGAAGAAATAATTATGTAGTGTGTATTACCGAAAATCATTCTTTGATTAGGCTATTTTAAAAAGATTAGTTTCTTTAATAATTCTTTCTAAAAGATCTTCCCTAGGAATTGACATGTTATTAGGAACCACTGCACAAGGACTCACACCATCCAAACCTAGTTTAGAGGTTTGTTAGGTGGTTTCAGATTAATCTGTGTGCTTTCTTCCACCTATGTCAGTCCCAAAAAGGAAACACAGAAACATTTCAAAGCTAAAACAGTTACCATTTCCCCGCACCACATGTATCAGGCCAAACCACCACTATGCTATAAGCAGAAGAAGCAGTCAAACAGAGTAGTTTGATTTTAGACACCACGATATAAACACAAGAGTTCTCGCCTGGGTCTTCCGAGTGCTTTCCGGAATGGAACCGTTTCTGTGGTCCGGTGCCCCGCCGCGATCATGCTCAGAAATCGATAGGAACACTACCAGGATATCGCGCTATCGCCCTGTTCCCCTCTTGCCCTTGACAGAGCCGATCATAACCCGGTGTGGCGAGGCAGATATCGTCTTGTTATCGATCAGTGAGCACTCTGTCTTTAGATGTGTCAAACCAGCCATGCCCGGCCAACAGATACGGGGCCCGGCTGCCTCTGTAAACACGAGAGATGAAAAAAAACGTCCACAGGTGACAGAACCTCCCCGAGAGAAGCATATCCATGAATATTTTGCAGTCCGCTCTTTTTGCTTTTCAGAGGTACTGTTATAATTCGAATTTCATGGACCAACTTTGTCTTGTAAACATTTTTTCCCTCTCCCATTCATTTTTTTATTTTCCATATGTCTTTCCTCCTGGTTTATCTTTGTTCACTCTCTTCCTGTCATTCCTTCCCTGCCCCGTGCCTCCCACACTCTTTTCTTCTTTTTTTCTTTCTTTTTTGTTTTTTTACTCGGGAGTAGGTCAGCTGGAATATATCCATCTCTCTTCCCCCTTTGTGGCGGTGAAAAATAAGGAAGTCAACTTGACGGCAGTTCTGTGGCCAAGCCAAGTGGGAACTGTCACCTACATCTGGTGGTTTGGGAACAACTCGGAGGTACTCTAGCACTCCTTTTCAACCCCCATACATCACATGAGCTGGTGATCTCTCTCTCCGTCTGTGACACAGTGTACGACTGCGTTCAAAGAGGCAGGGAGTGGGAAAGCCAGCGAGCTGTAGGCTGCTCAACTGCCGTAGCCTTGACATCCAATGTAATCGGAATAATGTTTATCAATCAGAAGAATGTTGAACTATAAAAAGCTACTTTGGAAGGTTGTGTTACCACTGCAAAAGGGGATGGTTAATTTAAGGATTGTAATGTATTATTATCATCTGATGCAATTTATGTGAGAAAAAACCTTTTGTCCTGTCCCCATTAATTTCTACTTATGCCTAGATGTACCAATGCAGTGGAGTGAAGAGCTATACTTTATGCATGAATAATAATTAGCCGTGCAAGGATTTTGCAACGGGACATGCACACGTTTTAGTTTAGCGACATTCAATTTAAGCAAACATAGCAGTTTTGTAAATAGGCAGACTGACAAAGCACTCTGGGAGGATACAGCTCTCTCTCTCTCTCGCTTTCCTGTGTCTCGCTATGTCTCTCTATCTCTCCATCTCTCTCGCCTTTTTGCTTGCCTAACCCCAGCCAGTTATCACGCTCGAGGGAAGTGTGGCCTTCACGTTCCCGCAGGAGGGAACAAACATCGTCACCGTGCAGGTTGCCGCTGGCAACACTATCCTGCAGGACAGGAAGACCATCTCCGTGCATGGTGAGTGACTCTGCTGAGTCACAGCCAGTCAATATGGGGGCTCCTCGACTGGTCTGGCACACACACACACACACACACACACACACACACACACACCTATTTTTTCTATTCATCTATATTTGATCTGTTATTTGTAGAATATTTTAGCTCCCATCTGTTGGCCTTCTCCTCCAACCTGGATGACCACAACCCTGATGTGGCTGAGTGGAGACTAGACATCAGCAGGGTTATCAAGAACTCCATGGTCCAAGTGAGTGAAGACCTATTATCTCCACTTCACCACACATCATCACGCTTTTTAATCCCAGTCCTAAGGCCTCTTCTTTTCAACTGGTGTTGTGTCCAGCAGTACTGAGTGCAGGCACCGGCTCTCGCTCGACCACTGGACTCTCTTAAATGCGATTAAAGTTCTCCCCTGATCCCCGGAGCCGTTATAAGTAACCGATGGCTGGGTCTCTCTCCTCCCTCCTGAACCCCCCTTACGTGACTTTTTATGGCCAAAAGAATGATGTCGGGGAGAATTCTGTTACTGAGCGTGATAGATTGGGACACGGGAGCCGAGGCGAAGTCTGTTTTCAAAATTGAGTTTTTGAGCCCTCCGTTGGTCGAGTTCATGGACACCCCCACGCCGTGGCATGCCCAGCCGAGCGGGGTGGTGTGACGGATCGTCCTGCCGCCCGAGTGACGCCACGGTGTCTGTTATGGGCTGAGGATGGGCTGCGGTTCCGACTGAGCCAGCCCATTGCCTCCAGGCTAGCCCCTCCCACCACAACCACACACCCATGGTAAAAAGAACTTTCAGTGAAGAACCCCAACTAACCACACCGTTTATCGCTGGACAGCTAAGGTTTAGCCACAGGAACAAGCCCAGTAAAAAAACACAGAAGCAAAGTTAACATGGGCTTCGATGCCGACCGATATTCATACATTGTCATCCTACAAATTCCCAGAGCAGTGCAGCAAGAGTTCCTACACTGGCTCCAGATGGCAGGGTCTCAAACATCCATAACAGCAGGAGCTGCTCACGCTCTCCAGCATACCGCAACGCACATCTAAATAAACATGTTCCTGTAGACTGTTTCCAAGATGCCATAATGCTAAAAAAACAGTAGCTCAAATATGCATGATGGCATACTGGAAATAGAGGGGGTGGAGGCTGTCAAATTTGACCTGAAGCAGAATGATGCTAGCCATATGTGAGTTTTGCTCCACTGGTCAACTCGTATTGTGAGTGATTATGAGTCAACAGACCACATGGGCCCTTACCGAAGGATAATTCGCTTTAACCTTGGGATGTGACCTGAACCTAATATCTCAATTTCAGTTTAATTGCTTCACGGCCCATAACCATATAACAATAGGTCCCTTGATCATGAGATTATAACAGTGGCGTAGGTTTCATTTCAACTTTTGGGGCAGGGACGACACTGCTTACACCACCCAACCCAACACATTATATGAGTAGTGTGAGCAGGAATTATGGGGGGAGATATATCACCCCCTGTCCAAACCCCCCAAACTACACCTGTTATTCTTATCTTTAGATTGCCTTGCATGCTACAGACAAGCCTAAATAAGTATGAGCATTTTGCATACACACTAGGGGTGATCCCAGCACCTGATCCCGTCCTCTGTACTGTAGCTACAACTCTGCCTGTGCTCATCTCGCAGGCCACTGGCATGAAACCCGAGCAGCTGCTGGTCACAGTGCTTCCGGGGTTGCCCACAGCAGCGGAATTCTTCCTGCTGCCGGACAAAGATCAAACGGAGGGCAAGCCGGAGAAGACCACGCCGCATTTAGAGCAGGTGAGGGCACCTCACGTGCCACATCACCTCCGCAGGCATCTACTTCATGGCACATACCTGCGGAGGCTTGCCTTTGATAACGTTTGTGCACGTCTTGTTTGAAATGGTGTGATGATGGTAATTAAAAAGCTTAAAACGCCTTTTCAGCCTTTTGCCAGCAGGTGTCACTGTTGGCTTGTGGGGCTCTTTGTATTTGCCCTTACTGTGACAGTTTGGTGAAATACAGCAACATATAAACATTAATATAAAAGAGGATGTGGCCTGAGTTTTATTTTGCCTGATTTATTTATTTATTTATTTATTTTGATAGCCAGAATGGATATGGCTGCACCAAATCCATTTTGACGGCAGGAGAGAATATATGATTTACACAGTTTAATATATTTCAGAAGCTGAGGGAGGCTTTCTGGTTGTTTTTATAACAAACGGCACAATGTTTTTATATCCCCCATCCCCACCCTCAAATATTACTTTCACCAAAAATGACAACATGATGGATTATAACCTAAACTCCTCTATATTAAAAAGCACTTGCGTCTAAGTATTTTATACAGTAGTTTCAGAGGTATGGATAGAGAAAGCCTGTCATCAGCAGTGTGTGTCCTACATCCCAGCAATCACATAACCACTACATAATGGATGGTGTTATACTGTAATGCATGGGTTTGTTTACAGTAAAGCCTTCTGGAAAAAATAAAATAAAATATTACCACCCAACTTGCTTTATTACCTGGCAAAATCCTTAAAAGCTGCTCTTTCATACTGATCTGAGATCAGTATGGCAATGGATCTAGGTATGGAGAGTTATAGTGATAATATCTACCCATAATTCATAGAATATAAATTTTCCTTCAAAGGTTGTATGCTGGGTGTATGATGTGTGCATAACCTTATTAAAGTTTACAATAGATTTACTGGCCCTGATGCACAGGATGGAAATGGTAATTATTCATAGACTAGTCTAATTTTAAATGGGTAAGACACATAAAGTGTAGGAGAGGAAGGAGAGTTAGAGTGAAGTACCCAAATGAGACACATCAATATTAATTTGGTAAATGAAGCAGAGACAATTAATGAAGCCTGGAATGAAATAAAAAATATGAGCCTTCTTAAAACACATAATGGAGTTTCTCATAGACTACATTCTTCTCATAGACTGTACATTCTTCTCATAGACTATATATTTTTCTCATAGACTACATTCTCATAGCCTGTACATGCTTCTCATAGACTATATATTCTTTTCATAGACTACATTCTTCTTTATTTATTGTTTTGCTGTTTATGAAAAAAGACTGAAGTTCACTGAGAGTAGCAATAGGTATCGTAATGAAAATGCTGTGATTAAAAAAGACGGGTCCTTTTTCAGATTTCTCTGCTTGAAGAGATGTTTGATCATAAACAGTAAACTGTGTGTGTGTGTGTGTGTGTGTGTGTGTGTGTGTGTGTGTGTGTGTGTGTATGTGTGTGTGTGTGTGTGTGTGTGAGAGAGAGAGAGAGAGAGATATTAGAACTAAATGAGCTGACTTCCACCTCGTATATCTTTATTTCCGGCTCAAGGTGATATGGTTGATATATGTCGGAAGGCAGTGGCCTGTCTGTTGAGACGTACCAGGAATCCAAATACAGCTAGCCTGTGCTGTAAAGCTGTCATCCATCAAACCGCCATGCGAAATGTGAAGTTAATGCACAGCAGCAAATCTGCCATTTCTGGAAGCGACTGATGAGCAGGACCTCGAGGTCGCCCCCTCAGGGTGGTGTTACTCCCTACAGGACCACCATGGAGTCTACTCCGATTGACTGTCTCCCTTGCCAAAGCAGTCACTGCTGCGATGAAGCATATTGCCTCCGTCTCTCTGAACTGAACTGAACTTTTGTCTTGTGCTCTTCCCAACAGCTCTCGGAGTTGGTTCTGGGCGCGCTGTACCAGAACCAGGTGCAGTTCACGCTGAGGCCGGGTGTCCAGATCACAGTTTACGCAGCACACTTGTCCGCAGGTCAGTGACTAGCTAAGCCAAAGACTGATGAAGGTTGTTTTTGAGTCGAGATTATGGGCATCTGGGTTTAAAGTCTGTTTACTGGTCCGTTTTAGAAGGGAATTCCCCCTATTTTCACATACAGGGCTTCCATGCTAAGATTATTATATTAATCTAACTTTAATTATATATTAATTAAATGTAACATATATATATATATATATATATATATATATATATATATATATATATATATATATATATATATATATATATATATATATATATACACATACGTGTGTGTGTACTTGATTTATAAATCAATTATATTATATTTATAATTACAGTAACGTATCTTGAAATCTTATCAATCAAAAGTGACACACTATATATATATATATATATATATATATATATATATATATATATATATATATATATATATATATACGTGTGTGTGCCTGTGTGTGTGTGTGTGTGTACTTGATTTATAAATCAATTATATTATATTTATAATTACAGTAACATATCTTGAAATCTTATCAATCAAAAGTGAGACAAACCACCCCCCCACCCCCCAAGGTTTATGTTGCTGAAACTACATCACTATATACAGATTTAGCTAGTGAGCAAATGATCACACAGTGTTCAACTACCAACACACCCATTACTCATTGCTACCAACTACCAACAAAACCATTACTGCATAGGTTTGGTAAAGAAAAAATAAATCCCCATCTGTCTCCAACACTGCATCCTGCAGTTAACTTAAATCAGTGCCTAGTTGTCTCGTTTACTGATTTGTTGTACTACATCCCTTACCCCATAGCTCCCCTAGTGGACACCAGCGAGAACCACAGCAGCTCGGCCATGATCATGCTTCTGTCTGTGGTGGTGGTGGGTCTGGCTGTGTTCCTCATCTACAAGTTCAAAAGGTAATGTGCCCAGACCGGCTCACACTCAGGTTTGTGACTCCATTCTAACATGTTCCCAGGACATTCCCAGTCCACCCCAGCTGCTCGGAACTGAACAGCTGCAATTCCATAATCAGTGGGCTAAACTGGACCAAGTTAATGGGAACCTCCAGCCAACACAAATTAGCCTCGTCAACCCATGCAGTTTTGAATGCGTCCACCGATCATCCTACATTACGGGATGACTAGGGCACACGCTCCCCACTCACAGCGGCCACTTGTCATTTAACTGCGTGCTTCCCTCAGGCAGTCTACACGGACCACCCCGCCATCCGTTAAATACGACGGCCAAAGACAGCCCATTGAGCACTGAGTGATATTTCTCGCCCGTGTTCCTGGAAGGCGTTCAGATTGCTTTTGTCTAAGTGTTGGCAGTGAATCAGAAATGTCAGTCAGCATTGGAGACATTATCAATATTTAGCCCTTTGGGCCTTACATGCTGACCTTTATGGAAATGTTAAAGTATTGCAGTGGCACCCCAGCTCAGAGGGGTGCGTAAAGACCAGAAGGGGTCAATAAGACAAGATCTGGCAGAAAGGAAAGTCAAAAAAGGAAAGACAGCGTGGGCCAAACAACCAAAAATGGTTGTTTCACATGGCTAGGTCATACCACGTGATGGCAGCACCTTTGCTGAGAGCTCTTTAAAGATCAAAACCATAAAACCTTTTTTGAACATTGCTCAGTGGCTGGGAGCATTCCTTGTAGTGCCAGTTACAAATATGTGCCGTGGGGTCACATCCTGTCCAAAACATCGCCTACAGCTAAATATTTCACATGCTGTTAAACTTGTTTGCATACTAAATAAAGATCAGATGATGGTTCAAACCTTAATGCAGCACCTTCCCACCCACTATGAATCAGGTGTTCCCTGGATAGTTCATTCAAGTACATCTGGATTAGATACCATAATGCCCTTTTCAATGAACACATGTAAGAAGTGATGAATGAAAGATTAGGTCACCCTCTAATGAGGCTTCCCTGTTTTTCCCATCAATTCCTCCAGCTAAGTCTATTCCACCTGCTTTTGCTAGTGCCGACATTCATTAGCACCGATTTTTCCCACTGCACTCCCCCATCCCACCCACCCACCACCCAGCACCGCCCAATCCCACACAAACACCACCCAGAACCCTCCACCCTCGTCGCGCTTCATTGCAATTCTTTCCTCAAGGAAGATCCCAGGCCTCCACCTCTACGCAGCGATGCGGGATGAAAAAGAGCAAGAAGCGATCCGGGGTCCAGTGAGTGTGACGGAGTGTTCCCATGGCTGCAGCTCTCTGCCAGAGCTCCCCGACTCACCAGAGCCTCCGGACACTGAGCTTGACGTGCGGCCCACCGGTATGACTGCCACCATGGTAACATTACCTGGGCCAGACTGTCTCCCAAAGCCAGCCGAACAGTGCATGAGCTCCGGGATTCTACCCTTTTTGGCAATTGGTTGGTTGGTGGGTCGTTATTTTTTAAACAACATGAGTGAAGTAACCTGGTTGCCTCAACAGTTCAATCTCACTGAAACTCCAAATACTAAAGTGTTAAATTTGAAACATGTATTATTATGATTGCTATCTTCACAATAGTGCAGAATCTAGCTTGATTACGGGAGGGAAGCAATGTTAATTTTTTTCCTCCAACATTTCGTGAATCGGGTACAGTGAAGGAACCCTCCCAGTGCAGGCTTGGGATTCACTTGTCTCATGGGGTGTGGAGGAATAACCAACTAGCAGGATGTCGCAATGACACATTTGTAAGCCTGCTGATAGCTTCATTCATTTATGGTCCAAAGGATTCACCTTCACAAATCGAATGCTTATTGTGTGAGACCCTGGTCCATAAAATATTTCATTAGTATTACTGAGGGGTTTTACAATGTGGTCATATAAGAATGGGAAACCCTGGAAACTTAATTTGCTTAGTGTAGTTTGAATTCAACATGACTTGTTTTGTCAAGGACATTAAAGTGTTTTTCTATGTCACATTCTCACTGTAAATTTGGTTTCCAATGTCAGTGACAACTTCTAACCCCCCTTTTTTGTGGTCCCTCTAGAATCCATCAAGTCTCACCCACGTGTCAAATTCTCAACAGAACTTCCTGCGTACATAGACGTCTGAACCCCCAGACTGCCCTGCAAAAGACACTCAACATCCAAACACAAAGGTTTTAAGCTTTATACAGTACCTGTGCATGTTGGACATTGACACTTTACTGTGCTTTGTGAATACCAGAGGAAACTGTGTACAGGTTTTTATACATGTCTATTCAATAAGGAAACATTTTTAATGACATTTATTTATAAAAAATAAAAAAAAGACTAGATACACAATTAGAAGGCCATGCCAGCATGTACTGTAATTTACAAAAAAAGGTGAAAAATGGAGGGGGGTGGGGTTTAAATAGGTTTTGTTTTCAGCATCAGTGTCTTTTACATCCATTTGTCTTTTACATCCAGTACAGTATTTACCCACTAGTACAGAATAAAAATTGTGTTTATTTTGTATAATCATGAATGTGTTTGTGATATGTGGGAGTATTTTTAATATCAAAACTAAATGAAGATATCAATAATTAGATAATTAGATTTTAATTTGTGTTTCATTTTTCTTACTGAAAAGCCGTATTTTGCACAACTATACTTTACATTTTACAATAAATTCTAAATTTTCTGTAGAATATTAAGCAGAGGGACAGCTATTCTGTAAAATCCTGTATGTGATGAGTCCCAGCCCACACCTGCTCCTTTCTTTTGTTATGTTCATTTTGTAGTCTTTGTGTTGTTGTATAATGAGATGTAGGTTGTTTTTGTTTTGCTTTTTTTCTGTTGATTTTGGGAGGAACAAAGGTCAGACTTTCAGTAAGATTTTTAAGCTTGGTACAGCAGGTCGGCTGCTGTGTAATTTTGTTGCAAAAGACGCAGTAAAACACTGTATATAAGCCTATGAACTGATTTCCTTCCAGGGTATGATAACTCTGCTGAAGGATACTGTAACTGTCTATCAAAAATCATGTCATTCCCACTTCGGCATTCATTAACATTCTCTAACATTCATTCTTAGCAATGGGGGTTTTTTTTTGGGATGTTTAAAATTTTCAGTAACATCTGACCACTGTCGATATACCATCCAACAGAACAATATGCAACACGCACTTTTTAAAAACAATTAGTCCTACTGAATGTGTCCACTGTATTTGACAGATATGAATGTGTGAATATGTGTGTAATATTGAATATGAGGCTAAATTTAACACTGCCCCCCCCTTCCTCTTTCACATGGATATGATATTTATGCTCAACACATTATACTTAGGAGGGTTACTCTGTAGGACATCTTAGATTATTAAGATCCGAATTATTATTATTATTATTATTATTATTATTATTATTAGACCCCATCATTACACCCATCATGATAGGTATGTATCACAAGGTGATGACAACAGTCAGCTTGCTTTACATCAGTATTTTGCACACATAATTAGTATCTTACATTTATTTAATCCTATTTACAAAAATTACATTGATTGTACTTATAATAGTGGCATCATTTCTAAATATAGACTTATACTTTTTAAGTGTACATTAATGGCATAATCATTGCA
Source organism: Electrophorus electricus (assembly GCF_041902795.1). Taxonomy (NCBI): domain Eukaryota; kingdom Metazoa; phylum Chordata; class Actinopteri; order Gymnotiformes; family Gymnotidae; genus Electrophorus; species Electrophorus electricus. Next base: position 11,823,680 of record NC_137514.1, on the reverse strand, counting down.
TTTCCTTTGAGAACCATACAGAACATATGAAACACACCAGTTTTTTTGTGTGTATTTTCCTGAAATGGTTAATGTTAAGTGGATGACGTCGTTATTACTGAATTGTGGCAGAAAGTGGCGGGCTGCATGGTTCAGAAGGAATTTGACCTTCTGTTCATTAGCCTTTGTTTTTTTGTACTCACTCTGACAACCATTATGCCAGCAGTAATTTTGTTCCATGAGATATTCATACTGAAATACCCTGCCTTGACACGGGTGATGTTTGTATAGGTGATAGTATCAGTGGGTACAAAAGCTGTGTTGGATGACTTGTCCTGAATGGAAGAAGCAAGAGGATGGTCCCAAGCTTGCGGCATTATTCAAGTGGCTCTCAACTCAGACACGCCCAGAAAAGGTCATCCGGACGCGCCCAGACAAAGTAATCCAGACGTGGCCGGAAAAAGGTCCCTGGTAAAGCCATGCGAAGAACACCAGCAACAGGACACCAATCTGACCTCCAACACAACTCGCAAACTAACAAAGAAGAAACCACAGGTAGATGATCGAACATCATAAGTGGATCTAATACGGCATGATTCATTGACACCTTTGCTTTCCTTTGGATAAATGACTCCATGCATTGTCCAACTCAAGCGCAATCAGGCAAAATCAGAATCCGACCTTCCCTGCACTCGCTCAAATGATCTCCACAGTCATATAATCATATTCATGTTGAGCAGTGCCCCAGAGGCCTACCATTCTCAAGGCTGAGGGAGCACAGCAAGGCCAGCTCATTGGCTGCAAGGGGAGTTGCTTCACGCGACACGGCACAAAAAACAGAGCCCTTATTGGATGAGCAGCGGCGATGAACCAATCAGAGCTCGGCAGCCACGTCCCTCGCGAGAGTTAGCAAGATTATTTTTGTAGAAGATGAGAGATTTAATACTGTAAAGCTTTTATATAAAAGAAATAAATTTAGGTGTGTCATTTTTCTCCTTCTTTCTTTGACCTCAGCTGTGTGTTGTTATTTTAGTTTGATGCATTTACAATCATATTTATTATTAAATGGAGGTATATGTTGACGTGTTTTGAGTTTCTTATAATATTTGTAAAAAGAACACACTATGTAATTTGCTGAAGTAATCTACAACCTATAAAGAAAAATGAAGTGTCAATAAAGTGTGGACTTTTTTCTTTTCTGTTTTTTACTTTGCATGGTAACTCTTGTTACAAGCCTTTGCCTTCTTTAGTTTAACAGTGATAAGTCACCAGCTGAAGGGATCCTTGTTTCTGCAAACAACAAGAACAGCTCCAGCACTGAACATATGCAGTGTTCCATGCCTGTTAAGTGTCTCAGTGGACAGCTTGATTCTATGCTAAAAGCACAAGTAAAGGGTGTCCTATACTGGAAGCATAACTCACATCCTGTGTGATATGGTGCAAAAATACTGATGATGCTATAAGTCACTAGTGAATACTGATAGTGCTATAAGTCACTAGTGCCCAACCCTAGTCTTGAAGGACTACCCCACTGAGTACAGTGTTCATAATTCAACACACATAATTCAAAATGGACTGGCAGTTGATAAGAACTAGACATGGAAAATGAAACATAAAAGTACAATGTGAGACCAGAGACAAACCGCGTATACATTAAACTACCAGTTCTGACACATGACTTGAAGAAAAGGCAGTGGCACAAGAGATGGAATTACCCAGAGATCAAGGCAGAGCTCCACTGACATGTAAAGGTGATAGTCTGCAGTAGTGAGGATGTGTGAATAGGAGGTGGTGAAGCAGGTGCAAAATGACACAGACAGCAACATCGAAATGAATACCGAATCCACACGGCTCCTCTCATTGGAGAAGAAGTCTGCATGCGGTGAACCTGCTCTGTTCGGATGGCCCTTCTTTCTCATCTTTAATAATAACTGACTCTACCAGCCGGTTCATCTACGGCTGGCACACTCACACTACTAAGTACCTCGATGGTGACAAGGGCGCTTTCGTCGTCCTCTGGACCAAAATGACAGCACCTCCACTAGGCAGACAGCTCACGGTGCTAAATTACCTTTAGTGAGAGTGAGTTGGTGGGGGTTGGGTGGAGATCGGGGGAGGGGTGGGATGGAGAAAGCTTAAAAGAGGCATTCTAGCAAAATTGTTCAAACGAGGAGAGCGATTGAGATGGGGAGAATGAGAAAAAAATCAGAAAGGGAGGAGACAGAAAGAGATGTTCCCAAGTTTTCGGCCCGGGTGACACTCAACTCGCCATGTCTTGCTCACGTCCCCTAGGAAAGATGGGGAAAGGGGACAGGAGACAGATAGTCACTTCACTCTCCAGCTTTAATTTGCATGACCTGCCATTAATTGACATTCAAGGGAGCATTACTTGATTAGGGGCCCTCTGGGAACCAGACTTGCCAGTGGCACAAAGAAACATTTTTCCTGCTTAACCTTTTAGGCTAAAGAGGGTCTCGATGTGCTGCAGGGCGAAAGCGTCTTTACCTTATTCGACTTTTGTTGTTGTTTGTTTTTTGTGTATTGAAAGTGTCAAAACCTAAGCGTCAGAACTAACATCTTTATCTTATTCAACCTTTTTTTAATGGATTGAAAATGTTTTAGAAAGTGTTAGTATATATAGATTTAGGATTAAGATCGGTCAAAATCCAGCGGTCAAAACAGCCTTGTTTTGAAACGTATTAAAGTTTTAGAGGTGCCTCATCGAGTCGTTGAAGTTACACAATAGTAAGATTAAAACATACAATGGATCAGAAATGCGATGCACTTCTTTCCGAGTTTGGAGCAACCGATACTGCAATTTAATTACCAAGTCGGGAAAAAAAAATTGACGCGCCACGCGTGATTACAGAAAAAGAGATTGCGTACGAAAGCCAAAACGGAACGTACCCGATCCCCGCCTTGATCAGCATTAATCTTGTGTTCAGAACGAGAAGGCCGAGGACTAGAGGCTAGGACCGACGCCTGGCAGACAGGGTCAGCCATCGACTGCCTGTCTTACCCTGCCGCGTAAGCAAACTTCACATGATTAATCTCCATGTTGCTGATTATTCTTAAATACGTTGCGGACAGCAGCCTCGCCCCCTTTTTGCTGAAAACCCTCCAGAAAAAAGAAAGGTATGGGTTTTTATGTTCCGTTTTTCACTGTTTTCTTTTATCGATCAGATAATTGACTCGGGTGAGTGTAATTAAACAAATATCACAGCAGCAGATGGCAGGGAAAGAAAAATGGCGCAGTGCGAAGCGAGGTGTAAACTGCACAAGGAAGGCTGGCATCTTGACTCAGTGAATTGTAATTACTATCGGCCTACGGCTTCTTGTTAACGTGTGGTCACATTAGAGAAGACGCCTAATGTCCTCACACCATGTGACGGAGAATTTGGTTTGCAGTTTGTCTGACAAAGCCAAACAAATGAGGTAACAGCAGGCAAAGCCTTGCCAAACCCAGATGTGATAACCTTACGTGCAACATGCAAGCACAGACACACATTAACACATATATTTGTAGACACACGCTTTGGGTTAATATCTTTACTGCAGGTAAATAATGTATCTATAGTTACACCTTAACCTCACTAACCAAAAAGTTTTGTTTTTTTGTTTGTTTTTTTTTTCCCAAAAAAAGTATATACTTAGTTATATTTTGACTCTTTTTCTTTTTTAAAGAAAATGTGATTTTTTGTCATTACAAATATTGCTATAGGCACCATGTTAATATCACCAAGTCAAAATATTAATCTTTTATCTTTGCATATGCCGCATGCATGATCGCAGGCATACACACGCATGCTTGCGTGCACACACACACACACACACACACACACACACACACACACACACACACACACACACACCCACACCCACACCCACACACACACCCACCCACCCCTCTGAAAGGCTTGCGTTAACGATGCATTGAGACTAACGTACCTTTCTGAAGCAGTTCAATCAGGCCTAAACACGAGTGGCTGCATTACGAGTCCCAACCGCAGCATAATACGAGACGAAGTCATCAGTCCTCCTCAGTTACGGTAATACCTCATATAAAAGAGCAAACACTCTCAACATTCTCTTAACTCACCTTGTGTTCATTAGGCAGCAATCTGTCTTAGGCTTTTTGCTGGGCTTTTTTTCCCTTCCAAGCAAATGATGCACAGAATCTAAACGATCTAAATACAGGCCTATAAATGTCATCTCGTGTGAATGCCAAGAATAACTTATTTATTTATTTTATTTTATTTTTACATTGGATTTGAAGACCCCAGTGAGCATATGAAGTAAGTACGGATGAGGGCATGCATGTGAACACCACCACAGAGGCTCTTATGAAACACTCGCTCCTGTCAGACATATACTTGACTGAGGATACTCATTAGTGCTAAAATGATACTGAAAACAGACTTAATGCTAAGAGCAGATCAAAGCAAGCACATCTTTATACCATGTGTGTAAATATTCTGGTAAAACCGACTAGGAAAAAAGCACCTCAGATTCATCAAATTATTTAATGAGACCCATAAATGTTGCACAAAAAAGGTAATGGCATTGTCTGATAATGAACTGGATAACACAGCCCTCTGTAGGTGTTTTATGTTAATCAAACAGGTTCACCCAGTTCAAGTTCCACTGAGTATATTTTGGACTGCAATATTCTTGGCCCTCAATAGGGGGAGCTATAGGTCCATGAGTGTGTAACATTACAGATAGCAGTCTCAGAAAGGAGGGCATGGGGGTGGAAATGTTGGACACCGATGGCCCCTGTCTCATTTTGTCCTGTCTTATGAATCCATTGTCCTTTGTTTAAATAACAATTACTGTCAAATCAGAAGTCTACTGGTATGTTTAACCGCAAGTGCAGGCAGAAGGTACCTGTGAGAGGCCAAGTGGCATTCGGCAGCTAACAATAGGGAAAACACGCAGCTGTTACACAAGGCAGCTGAACAGGGGCCAAGGTGACAGCATAATCACAAAATGGACATGTGGGCAGATAACGTGACAATACGCAGTAACTGTTCCTGGTCTCGGAGGTGTTGAGGGGGGTTGAGGTCTTTTAAACAACTTAAGAGACTGCGGGGAGGGAGCATGCTGTGGCAGTTGCTACGGGGGGGTCATAAACTGAGGTGGGGTGGAGGGGAGCTTTCCTGTTGTTATTTTAATCACAGCAGGGCCATCAAGCAGCCTTTGCTCTTTTCTCTTCCGAGATGGCGTGCCGGGCTAAAGTGTTGGGGCAGACAGGCGCGGCGTACCGTGCCTCCCCGGGAGACGGTTTCGCTCAAGGACACATGGACAGTGGTCGGGGAACGTACAATCGCGCCCACTCCTTCCTGTCCTGGAGCTCCAGCTCACCCACAAGCAGGGGCAGTGTTCCTGTTATAGCACTATTATAACATGATAACAACATTGTCATTATACAGTTCTCAATGTGGGACAATTACAAAGGGCCCTTTGATGGGCAGAAATGAGGACGACTCTCATTCTCTTATAACTTATAGGTCCCCTTCACCCATCACCGAGCATGGGCTGGGTGACATCCTGAGATGTGCACTCATCAACCTCTCCTGATATTGGTGGAGACATTCTATCATCGTATAGAGACATCCGTAAACAATTGCCATTATTGCCAACAAGTGGGGAGTGTGAAGGCAAGAAGAACACAACAAACACAAAAGTGTTATTTATAAGTATGGGAGAGAGACATAGTGGGATATGTATGCGGATGCCGGTGTGAATCACATTTTTATCAACGGCGCAAGTTAAAAATATTCAGTAATTTATGGACGCCCAGCAACGTTGGAAAGTCGGCCCTCGTGGAATGCAGTCTCTACTTCGTGCTTGTTCACTTCTGATTGCTGTAAGGGCAGCAGACTTGTGGAAGGTCTTTAACAGGTCAAACTGTTTAGACCAGACAAAACCTTTTTCTTGCAGACAAAACCTTCTCCTCCTCCAGGTTTCAGTGTTTGGCGTGCCTCCCTGCCTGCACGGTAGATGGCACTCTTCCAGATTTCAGTGTTTGGCGTGCCTCCCTGCCTGCACGGTAGATGGCACTCTTCCAGGTTTCAGTGTTTGGTGTGCCTCCCTGCCTGCACGGTAGATGGCACTCTTCCAGATTTCAGTGTTTGGTGTGCCTCCCTGTCTGCACGGTAGATGGCACTCTGCATTCGCTGTTTTACGAAGGTGCTTCCTCAACTTTCCACCTCAGAATTGAGCTAAGTCCAACTCAGTGGCTCTTTTGCTTATTTCCTGTAAGAAATTCCACCACGCTATAATGGATTCCGATTACTGACTGTTAAACACAGCAAATATACACTGCCATAACCCTCATCTTAACATTTTTGCGGTATGCAGCACTCAGTGCATACTGAGTTAAAATAATAATAATAGGAGTGATACGCTATACACAATATAGTCTGCCTGTGGACTGAGTGGCCATGATCATCAATGATCAGGCAATAGAACACTGCATGGATCCTAATTGTCATTTCAGTAGAATAATTCAGCAGGAGCATCTCTGCGACGTGCACTGCTGTGCTAAGACAGAATGTAAAGTGTCACTCTAGGCCACGCAGCACACTGTAGCGAGTCAGAGCAGCAAAGCCAATATAGGCTGCCGTTCCAGCTGGCTGAGACTTCCACTGGCTGAGACTTCCATTGGCTGAGACTCCCGCTGCCTGCCCCTCCGCAGAATGAGAGCTCTGCATCCCTCCCTCGGCATCAGCTTGCGGGCGCACGGATTTGCCTGCCAGCCTGGTAGTCCTGCTGGTTTATGCGGTTAGATCCAAATCCAAAGGGAACTTTCCTCAGGCGAAACCACTTCGGGCGACTTCCAGGCCGGCAGATGAGCAACCCGGAATTTCTTGGATGACCAAAACGATCCATCGGCAGTAGCAAAAGCGGCGCAGTGCCCCACCTAATAAACCATGCGATATATCCTGAGTAACGCATACGTTGGCTTGCTGCATGCAATAATATTAGTATCTACCCCCATAGCACCACCTGTAGATACATTTAAAAATGCTCTTTCTGACTGGCTAGTTTGTTCTTATGACTGGTCAGTTTTTGACCATGGGGCCACTGCTGAACAGATATTACTTGGGTGGTTGAACATTCTCAGCACAGCATTTATGCTGGCAAGGCAGTGTCATTATAGTGGGGGTTTTACATTGTCTGATTGAACATGTTGAGTTCAGAGTTGTCTGCTACCCAAAAAACATCTTGCAATCAGCGGTCCTGTTCTCAAGAGCTCTCCATTAATGACAGGTTGGAATGCTACTGTCACAAAATGCACATTAGAAAAGATGGTCAATAGGTGGTAAATCTGCACTTGTTTCTAATAAATACATTTTTTTCATATTTTTTTCCTCTTTAGTTTTTTTCTTTGAACATAATTTACCTGTTTCCTGGATGCCTTGTGCCATTAGAATGATTATCCTAGTAGTTTTGGCACTGCACGTTCTCCATGACAACTCTTCTCGACCTCACAGATTGAACTTTCGTAAAAGTTTAACATGCCTTTAAGGTGTTTTGGGGCTTTCCGGAATAAGGGTGTTCTTATGCGATCTTTGAGGTTCCAGAGAGATTATGGTGTGTAAGTTGCACATACTGTCAGGCCTGTCGTAGAGCTTATGTTCAGTTCTCTGTCTGACATTTTCTTAAAAATGACAGTTACGTTTCAACCAAACAATTGTCACTGACACAAGTCTTTTGGAATCATTTTAAATAATTTTTTAATTTATTTTCTTATCTCAGATTTAAATATACTTCACTCTAGTCAGAACCCCTGCTCAGGTCATATCTAGTTGAGGCACATATGCTCTTAACCATGAAATGGCAATTGCTGGTGAAGTTGTTTTCTGCGAACGATTAGTTAATCCTTCTGACAAGCAGTTTGATATCAAGATGGGATTTAATATGGATTTGTGTTGAAAGTCAGATTACAAGGCTCTCATTCCTCCTGACTCTCATTCCTCACCCCCTGTACCTTTATACCTTTCATATCAGGTTCAGTATAGTTACTGAACATAATTCACAGCAGTTACTGAAAAAATAGGCCTTAGGATAAATAACTAGACATTAAGCTTGGAGTTTGAGAGCTTAAATCACCCAGTTTCTTCAGTCTCAGGATCGGTTTACAACACTTTTAGATATATTTTCTATTGCAGACCTGAAGATAGTTTCTGGCAGTGATACCCAATAATTTTTCAAATTCCAGCCCAGCCTTTTGGCTGTCATACTGAGAAATATGGCAACAAACTGTCTTTGTCTGTCTGCCTCACTCTCCCTCACACAGACAAGCACACATGCGTGCACGCACACACACACACACACACACACACACACACACACACACACACACACCCACACACACACACACACACACCCCGAGTTCAGTTACAAAGTTGCCTGCAGAAAGCAAGTGGCTATTTCCGGAGACAAACAGCCAAACACACACTGAGCTGACGGTTAACGATGAAAGCGAACGCTCATTAACAGCACTAAAACCGCTGCTCTTGTTAATGCCAATAATTAACTGTTTCTGATGCCACCGACTCAGTCAGGGCTTCTGCTGCAGCCTAGGCCCACTGCTCTCCCAGTACTAGAACTCATAAGAGTGTCACAATTTAACAAAACACACACAAAAATTCCCAGTAGGTTTAGTGTACGGGGCGTATAAGGTCCTCATACTCTTCAAGTGCTAGCACTGTTAGCCACTAGCCATAAATGGCGACAGCACCAGGGAGATGAATTAGCACTGCTGTGGCACTGACAGCGCTATTTGCATACTTCCTTTGAAAGAAAGAATAATTATCTCTCTTGCAAGGAAATCGATTTGATGTCGTGGAGGACTTCCAGACGAAAGGCACTACAGCGAATCAAAGCCACTGCCGTGCCCAGTGGAAAAAAACATTGGCAACAAAGAGTATTGCTTTGTTTTGTTTTTAACCATTCTTATTTGGGGCTAGAAAACATGTCAAGACCACACTGGTGTTTGACTCCTTTTATGTTTTAATCCTCTGTGTCTACTGAATCATAATCCTAGAAAGAACCTGGAATCCCAGTAGAGGTCAGGCCCCTTAGCCTCCTCATAGGCGGATTTATAAATGCACTACATTTGGAGCAAAACTTTTGTTTGTTTCTGAGTTGGTTCCTGTTTGTTTCTGAGTTGGTTCCTGTTATGTGTAACATAAAAGCTAAATACTGCTTCATCGTGTTTGGTTTTCTGGGCTCTACAAACTATACCAAATGAGTTATGTTGGATATGTTGGAGCATAAAAGTATTCTGGGCGTAAGCCATTCAGTGATTTATAGACTACTAGAAGTACTAAGAGGTCAATTTTATAACTACTGAAATCCATTGTGGAGGTTTTAGACCTGGAGTAATGTGCTCTCTTCTTTTGACTGGGTTAAAGCTCTTGCAGCATCATTCTTGAGTAAGCTGTAGCTGTTTTTAAGGAAGTCCAATTAGGAGACCATTGCAATAGTCAAGCCTGCTACATTACCTTCTCTAGGACCTGTCGGCAAAGTACGCCTTTGATTCCAGCTATCCTTAAGATGGTAGTAAAGGTGAGATCTGACTCTAGTAGACTTCTGGCTAGATCTTTAGTTGCACACCCAGATTCAAGACATGCAATGACTTTGAGACCCTCCTCTCTCTGCCAAACATCATACATGTTTGTCATTATTAAACTGAAAAACATTCTGGCTCTTCCAGTCCTTTATGGGTTCCAAACAGAGACAGTGTGCATCTGTTGGGTTGTAATTATCCAGTGAGATAACCAAGTATATCTGTATTATCTACAATGTGGTAGGGAATTAGATATTATAAACTAGAGGTCCTCATTAAAAAACAATAACAAAAACAACAAAAAACTCACAGCAACAAAACCAGTTCTCACTTACATATATGGGGATTATAATACCAAATGGACAGGCGTTACCTGCCTTCTCACCTCCTGCGCTGAGTGGTTTAATAGGACGGTGTGTCTAAGGTGGCCGATTCTCATTACAAAGGAGGTCCAGCATAGCAGATAAGGGCAACAGAGTCAGACGTGTTAATTGGCACCGCAGAGAAGGTCATGGAAGAGCCAGTGGATAATTGGGTTGAACTAACAGGAGGAGGTTTGTGTATTACTGTGCTGTAGTAGGAAGATGGCTGATTTCATAAAAAATAAAAAGTGGGGGTTGGGGGACAGCCATGTACATGACAAGCATCAAGTAGATGGAAAAGGAAAAAGGTCTGACTAGTGTTTGGAGTACTCAGAGGCACTTTTGCTACATAGCACTGCCATATAGTTGTTTAGCTACTATACTAGAAAGTTTCTATTTGAAGAAACTGTTTGAGGCAGCTAAAATTATGTCAGTGGGAGGGCAAGTAGTATTTCATTAATAAGTTCACTTAGACAACTTTACATTTTAACTTTAGCGAATTGTTTACATTTTTCACTTTACATTTTGATAATTGTTTAAATATTTATTTTTTAAGACCTCAAATGTAAAGGGGATTCCAAATGAAGGGGTCCAGGGTTGTTCCTACTACACCTCTGCTTCAAAAAAGTGCTTGGGTGTGCTACCAAAACCAAAGCTAGCTGGGAACAGTAATTCAATCAAATGCAATAATTCACACCTAATTTGTACACCACGATCTAAACAATGTTTTAGATCCTCTGTGACCTAGACCTAATTAACATTCGAATAAGGCGACTTGTTGTCAATGCTTGGATTAAAAAACATGTTATACTAAGACTGCCAAACGAGGCAAAGCTTTCCCTCATTACTCTGAACAAACTACCCTGTGGCTTTCCCCTATGCCAGCACCAGTGTGCATGAATAAGATAATTCATATCAATTTGTGCATGCCATAATAACCATTTTTATTTCATACACTAATTGCCAAATTCAGGAAAAGAATGGTTTCAATTAATTCAATATGTTCTGGTTTGCTAAGGAGTTTAGTGGTTAAATACTGATTAATTCATCTGTGAACTGCGAAGAAAACAGGAGCTGTTTTTAACTGCACTCTGAAAGACCATAAATGTACAAACCATAGAAGCTAGAGGTTGTCAAATAAATAAGGGCCCTTGGCATGTTTTCTTTGTTTAGAAAAGTGGTGCCTGAAAGAGCCCTGAGCAGACAGGGTGGTTGTATCTCAGTGGTTAAGGTGCTTGACTTGTAATCGGAAGGTTGCTGGTTCAAGCCCCATCACTGTCACATTGCCACTGTTGGACCCCTGAGCAAAGCCCTTAACTCTCAAGTTGTACAAGTCACTTTGGATAAAAGTGTCAGCTACATGCTGCAAATGTAACACCCACAAGCATGATGGGAGACCACTTGTGAAAGAGGCTTTGTTATAAAGGGATAATCAGCACCTTAAAATCATGACATTTTAAGGTCCCCATGGCTCATGTCCTCCACTAAACTTTAACACAGAGACCCAGTTGTCACTGCTGCGCCTCAGAACAAGTGTTTTGTGATGTCGCAGCCTAACATCGAGCTGGCTCGGTTACCCAGACAAGCAAGATGGCACCTCAGTGACGGCCATCTCTGCACATCTCCTGCTCGGGAGTCTTTTTACGGCAAGCAGCACGGTATTCATCAGTGGCAGAACGACACTCATCCCTGCAGATCCTAAGAGTGGCCTATGCGAAGGCCGCTGACGTGCTAAGATCACGGGCACAATCATCAGGAGGTCGGGCTCAGCGCGGTCCAACTTCATTTTCCCAGCACCCTCCGCTCAAAGGCAGTGTCGCGGAACACATGGGGATAACAAACAGCAGGAAGATTGACAAGCGGTTTATGTTGGTGAACCAGGGCGGGGCAGATTAGCTGGCACCACACTGCCTCATAAAGAAGGCAGAACTGTTCTGTTCTAAGGAGTTGGGAAGGAACAGCAGGATTCACAGTGCACACAGCTGAGTGACATTCACCTCTAAGATTTCCGGTACATTTTTAAGAGGATCCCATCATTATGGACTTTTTTTTTTTTTTCAGTTTATCTTGTAATGGCAAGTATTTTCGTGAAGCCTCAGGACTTTTTCTTCTCTTTTTTTTTCTGTATGGGCTCTAAAGTCTCACCATTATAACAAAGGGCAGCAAGAAACCTGTGAAGACAGGTCCGAACTATCTCACTAACAACATCCTGTACTGGCCAGCTGTGGTTTAAAAAATGTAGTCGCAAATCCCTAGCTGAGAGTAGAAAGGCTCCCAAGATGCTCTTCTCACATGCTGCAGAGTCTGAACATAAAGCAACATAAAGCCCTAACTCTGATTTATGACATCTTGAGAGGACTGCAGTGCTTTGACATGATATGACGAATGCTCACCATTGCTCGAGATTCATCTGTATTACGATAACCAACACGTTTGACTCAGAAACATTTAAGAGCATACTGTTCTATCTGTGACGATCACACCATTTTTTGGGGGAGGAGATGAGGAAGAGAGTCAAAGCAGGTCCTGGGTTTTACAGCCTCATCCAGGAAGTGATGAATGAGGTAATATAGAGGATGATCCATCATATGGAGAATTAATTAATGTTGTAGGAGGGAAGGCCTGGTTCACATCAGCAAAAAAAAGAAAAGAAATTTGAAAAATAGAAAAGAAAAAAGCCACACAGTTATCCAAAACTATTATACATTTTAGCCTTCAAAGCCGTAGCTACAGCCATAAGCATAATATATGCGGCTTGCAGCAGTTACATTAGTGCAGGGGCACAATTTGTTAAACTTTGAGCATTTGTATTTTGTTCTAAACAGAAATGGCCATTAAGTAAAGAAGCTTACCTGACAAATGGTGTCTTGTAGACACCAAAACACCAATTCAATTTTTAACAATGGACTTTTTTTTAACAACACAGTTGATTCAGCTAGTCATTGCAAGCCCTGCAGAAATGACAAATTATGGATAATCAAGTGTCTGTGGAGTGTGATCTGTGACTGCACTTTTACAGGATCAAGAAGGGATTTCCTCTTCAACTGATGAAAAGCATAAGTTCATCCCAAAACATGGACAAGATCAAATCAATAATAATGTATCATAAATAAATAATACATCGCTCGAGATGAACTGAATGAACCCAAGAAGTGCCCTACAGCTTTGAGTTCAACTGTTGGAAAGCTCTGAACAATCATGGCAATGGAAATCAAAAGGAAATCAGCAAAAATACACGTATAGTTGATTTTTTCATTCTCAGTGCAGAAAGATGAGCATGTGACAGTTTTCAAGACAAATATTAATTTCATGGTAGGATAGCAAATGGCTTAGTAAATGTCTTCAAGATGATCTCTGTTTGTTCTCTCTTTAACAAATCCCCTTTGTGCCACGCCTTTTTCCCAGCCTATGAATAAAACACTTCATTTTTTAAACTGTGCAATTAGCTGCAAAATTGAGCAACCGGCAGCAAAGGGCCATTAACAACAAAATGAGAAGCCACCCATTCACGTTAAAGGCCTTCCAGAGCACCGTAGTCGCTGCTCAATGACTCAGCGTTTTTGTCCAGTTTGCACCTTCAGAGTCTCTTAAAGTCACGACGGAGCTTTTGTTTATCCAGCAGTGTGGGCCAAGCTCGTAAATTCCTGCGTCTCCATGATGTTCTGCTGCGCTGGTGATTACAGTCGCCATATCCACTAGCAACAGATACGGGAAGCATCTATCACGCTGGCCAGTCCGGACAGCAGCGGGTCAGGCATCAGACATGAACATTATCAATGGCTATCATTGCTTGCTGGGCATTATAAATATGGCATTCATCACCAGGCCGATCCCTGGTTTGCCGCTAATATATTCCTCATTTGACAGCGTGAGGCATGATAAATCTCTCTCTGGGCCATTTAGGGTGAGGTTCATCTTATAGATGCAACACAAGTAAGAGATACGCTGAGCTATTAGTCAGACACAAAGGCACAGAAGGCAACCTAAAAGCTGCTTAAATGCAGCACTGTAGTAAGGTTGTTGCTCCTTCTCAGTTTTCTCTTTGGCATTACGTTGCGAGAGTGCTAAGATGCGAGGCTCACCACAACATCAGTTGGATTTGGGAAACTAATAACAGTTGTTTAGCAGGAATAACAAAAGGGTCATGTGGGCAAATGACAGCTTGTGTTTGCCTACCAGGAATGGCTGGCATCAAAATGGCTTCAAGACCAGTATAGTTAATTTGACATAGTTATGGATATGAGCTTTAAAATGGCAACCTGATTGTGTATATGTGACATTTGACAAAAGGTTGGTGTGGGACGGCCATGCCCCAGTATTTGGCCAACCGCTGTTGTTGCAGTGTTGCCTCAATCTTCTCTGCTCTATGTGGCTTCACATTTTTATACTTTCAGGACAAACTATATTACTATTTATATAATAGAATAACAAATAATGTATGAGCCAATAAAGAAAATTAAGACCACATCAATGCCAATCATTATACATTTACCTTTTGTTTACATGGAAAATATTCCAGTGTTTAACAGATTTGAATATCATGCAAAATGTTCTTCGGTGGATGCAAAAATCACAGCAAAATTAATCAATAAAATTATGTTTGAAAATTAAAAAGATGCTTTTTGCATTTAAATGTTCTCAATGATGTTTGGACATCACAGTTGTTTTAAGAATTCTGAATTAACTTTGTTTTGGAAGCAAAATATTTTGCAGTGAGAGAAAACATCTGTTACATAATTAAGTAATTTCACAGACACTCAGGGTGTCAGAACATCAGCAAATCTGTCAGACATTTGAAAATGGGACGTGAAGTCTTTCTTTCAGTTTGAAAATTATCTTAAGTGATCCTTTTTAAACAAACCCTCTTATACAGAGTGACTAGTGAGTTTAGCAAATATCTTGTGTGTAGTGGATGGATGGGGAGTGGGGCAGGGTTGAAGTGGTGTAGATTGAGGTAGATTAGGGTGAGGTTGAGGTGGTGTGGGTGTGTTTGAGGTGGTCTGAGATGGGATTGAGGTTGTTTATAGTGGGGTTGAAGTGGTTTGGGGTGTGGTTGTGGTGGTGTAGATGGGGCTGAAGTGGTCTGAGATGAGGTTGAGGTGGTGTGGCGTGGGATTGAGGTGGTCTGAGATTGGGTTGAGGTGATGTGGAGTGGGATTGAGTGAGGTGGTGTAGTTGGGGGGGTTTTGGAGCTAGAGGAATAAAGAAGTGGTGGTACCTGAGGTAAGGTGGGTTGGTGATAAGAGAAACTGCAAGACACGTACATGATAAAGTCATCTCACTCCCATATAGAAATGCTTTCTTAATTTTAACTTTATATCAATCTTGCTTTTGTGCACATCTTTTACTTTTCTACATTAGCAAAAGAACATGCAAATATTATCTAGCACTTAGTGCATGATTACAAGTAAATCAAGAAAAAATATGCAGATACTGTAATGCTTATTTCTGCTTATACCTTGCAAGGGAATGAGCAAATCTGTTCAGCAAAATACAATAAACTTTTTTAATGTAGCCTGGCAATGCTGGACATTTTAGACAGAGTTTTAAATTACTATAATAAAACACTGCATTTTTATTCGTAATCACACATTATTTGAGGGTTTTTAGAAATGTATGTGCACTTACCTCTCAAACGTGCTCCGTTTCAGAGCAGAGATGTAGGCTCTAAAGGTGGGTACCTGCAAAGTGGACTGTATAAGGAATTTGGCCATTTTAAACGAGATTCCAAACAATGGATAGCGAAAATGTTCCGTTCAAAAGGAAATTCAAACTGCACAAGGACTAGCACATAATGGTTTATGCCTATGCAGGAAGTTGACACCAAATTTGACTCATCAGTCATTGTGTGCCTTGTCAAGATCTGGTGAGTTGAGCCTGCTGGCTGGCTGATTATCAGAGAACAGCAAATGACAGTGAATATGTCACAGTTTACTTCTGTGTGTGAGGACTATTAATATTTCAAAAGGAATTGCTGAAAACTATCAATTATATGTAAATAACCTGTTCAGAAAAGTTTCCAAATCAGCCAGAAAATTAATTTGGTTTGTTAAATTTTCCTTTTAACTTTAATTTAAAAGTGTAATAATAATATAATATAAATGATTGAATTAAGGGATTTAGTCAACAGCAGTTCTCTTGACTTGCATCATGTGATTAGTGTGTAGTGAATACAAGGGAACCTGCCGAGGGACAGTGGAATGGAATGCAGACTAAGAGTGCCACACTGCCGCTCTGAAGATAGAACCTTCTCAGCTCACCCGAAGTGGTGGAGGAGCACCTGTCGCCATGGAGACCTGTCACACGCACCGTCTCTGGAAAAAGAGTGAGCACACGGGGTCCTGCTAGCATTAGTGGGCAGGCTAATCCTCTGCACCTGCTAACCTTCATTCTGTGCTGCTGTTATAACACAGATAGGGGAACCTCTCAAAGAAATTGCACAGAAATGAGTATAACTTAAACCTGGTACTTTTTCATATGTATTTAACATATTGCATGCCATCATGATTATATACTGTAATGTTGTATTACATGCTGGTAGGATGTCTATTTTCTAACTTCTAATTGTTTTCCCCTAAAAACAGTAACATTCCCAACACATAACTGCATCCTCGGCGTTCCTGACAAGTCCAAGATTTATATCCTCAGTTTTATATTTTTCAACCAACACTCTGTGGATAGATTGTCGCTGGAGTGTCCTTATGAGGGCTCTGCAGCACATTTATAACTCACGCTGTAATTTGTCTCTTTTGAAACACTCTCTCAGGTCTTTAGCCACCACCTGCCTTCACTCTGATCAATACTATAAAAAAAGGAAAGAGCACCATCTGATAGGAAAAAAAAATCACCTCGTGGGTGTCGGCAACAGATAAACATCGCTCATGTATGGCTGATCTGAGACCAGCGTTTGTGGTTTCACTTTGCATAGGGGCGGTGTCTAAGCAGGGGAGGCTGGTCCAATGTGAGCACGACAGGGCCACATCTTTCTCAATCTTGAATTCCAGTGGATTCCTATAATGAATTCCTATAATCACACATTTAATATGTATTTCTCATTGCTTTAGGTTGAAGGAGTGATTATATACAGACAATACGCCGTGGGGGGTCCCATAAGCACTCAGCAGCCATAATGCGGCCAAAATGAGAAAATCAGTACTAGCTCATGGCATGATGAGAGAGAGAGAGAGAGAGAGAGAGAGAGAGAGAGAGAGAGAGAGAGAGAGAGAGAGAGAGAGAGAGAGAGAGAGCGCAACACTGAGAAGAGCACGTCCCTACCAAAGCGTGTCCAATGTGCTTCTTGGAGGACGTTGCACTCATGATCACAGATAATGGTTGAAGTTATCATGCCTACAGTAGCTTACATCTTGCGCAAGTTTTGGGGGTCAGATATTCATATATCTGAAAATAAAATATGTAAATTTAGCATCCCTGATCGCCACGTGGACAATTTTGTAAGATTTGATGCAATATTTAACATGCACAGGATCACAAAAAGAAAAGCTAGCATATTTGCATTTAATCAGAGTTTGTTAAGCTTTCTTTCACATCACGAATAACAATCAGAGGATATAATTTGTTTTATTTCTCAACCATGTTAAACTAAATATTCAGAAGCCTTCTCTTGCAAGTCTTTCTGTGAGTTTTTTTTTTTTTTAACCTTGAGTGCTTTAATTTTGCTCCCACTCCTTGACCTTCACCCAGGGGAAATCATGGATTTTGTGTCTGAGTCTTAAAAGAACTGTTCTAATGTGTTTGAATTTGCAAACAAGCTAATTACTCTTGATTCAGTGGTTGTACACATAGCCCCCCCCCCCCCCCCCCCCTTTGGAGTTACCACTCACACACACACACACACACACACACACACAGACAGTGAAAGTATTTTTTAGTGTTAGACTTAGTCAGGTAAGAATAATAGTCCTGCAAGTACAATGCAACAAAAGCAAATGAACAATTACAACTCAACCGATGCATCACATCATGTTCTATATAATGCGCCAGTGCAGTCCGACAGCAGTGATGCAAAATGGAGACAAAACAAAATATATTTTATATATATTGTGATTTTCCTACAAAACTGCCCAACACGGTTTGACAGATGAGATCACAATCATAATTGACAGTTTCACATTAAGCACTGAGAAAATAGTACTATTGACAGGACTGCAAAGTTCTTTACTGCACACTGAAATAATTGATCACTTATGTGGTCTAGCTTCTTTACAATAAAAAAAGCCCTACTATAAAAAGTCTTACAATGGCCATTTCATACATAGTGCATATAATGAATGGGTCAAACGGTAAGGAAAATATATATTAGCGTTATAGCCAATTAGCTGTGAGCCTCTAGTCTCATTTATCAAAGGCAGAAAACGAAAAATAAGGCACTGTAGTTTTATTATTCTTGTTATTAATGGAGTGTGATACACACCTGGGCTGGACTTACAGGCTGCTGGGCAAATTACTTGCTGAGAGTTTTCAAGTTGCATAGTGCTGTAGTGGTGGCTAAAGTTTAAACCAGGTGTTTAAAAGCTTTAAATAATGTATGTAACTGTCACGGACGTTGAATGTGCAGGAACAAGGAGAAAGCAAATAATCCATGCGCTCTTGTTTATGTATATAGTCATTGCCATATATAGGTGTATTATCTGTCATTGCCATTTGCTAACTGCTAATATAAATTCAGCTGGAATCTTAAAAACAGGGTAAGTTAGTGGGACAAAATAATGGGGGGAGAAATAATGAAAAGGAGGTCGAAATTTCAAATGACTAGAGACAAATGAAAAAGCAATCTGTCCTTGTTGTGTAAGTCTCTGCCTTTAAACAGTTTGAATTTAAAAGGCAGTGCCTTGCAAAACGTGTACAATTACAGGCCCTATAAATTGTGAATTAAAGATACAGTGAATGATTTTCTCAGGCTGTAATGGCTGGCTGTTCCTGTTCCAATAAATGGCTGTATTGTAATTTGAAGCACAGAACAGAGGTAATGGCAGATTTCGCCTCAGTGGAGTCAGAGACATCTGTAGAGGCTGTTAGCAGATGTGATTGCCGTCTTGTGTCAACAGTTGTTATGAACTGGCTTTCTGAATCTGCGCACCACACATCCTTCTGCTCAGCTCCTGACAGGCAGATTGACCAACAACTTCTACAACTTAAGGGAGATCGGGTTTAAGACGTAAAGCGCAGGATGGCCCAGGGGCCAGTTTGGAGTAGCTGAAACATGCAAGAAAGGGATGGAAGTAAGGACAAAAAATCTTTTGAAATATAGAAATATGTCTTTTCTCCAGAATGAAAACATTTGTAAAAAAAAAAAAAAAAAAAAAAAAAGATTTTGGATGACATCACCCTGAATGTAAAATGTGTAATTCGCTTTTTTTTCCCTCCGAAAGGGTTCTTTATAGCAAAACCTAAGGGCATTTAGCAAGAACACATTAACCGTCATCATAATCCATGTTTTAAAGGGCTACAGGCCTTCCTTGTAGGCAGGGGGAAGTGCCAAGCTCAGAGCTTTGACAAAGGTGTGTGAGCATCCTGGGTGGTGCTAGCCTTGTCCTGGGCAAGGACCTGTAGGCTAATGCTACTGGGCTGCCTATGGCAATATGCTAGAACTGACTTCACATGCACTTCGCAAGCTATTCAAGAACTAGCACCTAGGAACAGTGAATGGAGCTATCACAAATCATTTGATATGTTCTGATTAGTTATCTTTTTGGCTATTTTTTTCTAGACTGAAATGGTGAGCAAATTTAGGAGATAATTTTCTTCCCTATGAAAATGATTTGCTCCACTGACTAAGGTTAAATGGGTTTATTATGACCTAATCCACCAAGTCATGAAACCACTTTTGAATGCAAAATGCAACACATTCCCATTTATTAAATACATTGAAATAGACTAGTGCTTAGTGTCACATTCACATGCTATGCTATGTTAGACATATCAACACTCGTGTATGTATACATATATACGTATATACGATGTCTGTCTGTGATTATTGTTCACAAACAAGTGCACAGATATAAACACACACACACACACACACACACACACTCACACGCACACACTCACACACACACTCACACACACACACACACTCACACACACACACGCACACACTCACACACACACACACTCACACACACACACACTCACACACACACACTCTCACACACACACACACACACACACACACACACACACACACACACTCACACACACACTCACACACACACTCACACACACACACACTCACACACACACACACACACTCACACACACACACACTCACACACACACACACACACACACACTCACACACACACTCACACACACACACACACACACACTCACACACACACACACGCACACACACACACACGCACACACACACACACACACTCACACACACACACACACTCACACACACACTCACACACACACACACTCACACACACACTCACACACACACACACACACACACTCACACACACACACACACACACGCACACACACTCACACGCACACACACACACACACACACACACTCACACACACACACACACACACACACACACACTCCGTATAATGACAATCACGTAGCCATCACTGCTGTCATTACCACCACTCGTCATGACCAACATCACAAGAGTCCTTGTGGTGGTCTGAAATGGGAGATGGGATCCGTCATTGCCATCCTCATCAGCCACAGAAGTCTCATCCCCTTCTCTCTACATGCTGTCCCCCCAGCTGTCAGGAGTAGTGGCGGTAAAGGACCACTAATAATGCCACGTTGTCCTAGTGACACACAGGTCAGCTCGTATATTCTCACAGAGCAGATACCCGGGACGACTTGTCCCCGGGACGACTCACCCCCGGGAGCACTCATCCCCGGGAGGACGACCCATCCCCGGGAGGACTCATCCCCAGGACGACTCACCCCCGGGAGCACCCATCCCCAGGACAACCCATCCCCGGGAGGAGTCATCCCCAGCAGCGGGCACGGGCTGTGCATCACTGGTCAGTGTTTTGATTGGACAGAACATGGCAATCAAGAGCCTCTCTTGCACCACACTTGCATAAAGGGGTGATTATTAACAGACCTGTGCTGTTTCACATTAGCAAGTTTACATTGCTGCATTTACATTTACATTTAAGTAAATGTAAATGTAAATGTAAATGCGGTGAGGTTTGAAAGGTTTTGACCGGTACTTTCCCACCAATTTGAGACGTTTTGGCTAATCAGCTGACTTGGAAATTTATTGGCCAGTCACAGTCAGGTGATTTGTTTATGAATTATTCTGTGAGCTCTATTTTCATGCAAGTGCATTGTTAATCTGGTTGGGTGTAAGCCTTTCAGTAGCCTTTTACCACTTGGTTTCTGTTTCCCTGCAATAAAATGTAATTACCAAAAGCACAAAGGGAATGTGATATATTCAAAATCTGTCAGGTACTTTGGTCCAAAATTACACTTAAGTTTTCGAACAACCTCTCTTAGCAGAAAGGTAAGACCATAAAAGTAGAGCATAGAAATTCTCTCCCGTTTCTTTCAGAAACCATTTCTTATATTATATACTGCAATACAATATTATAATATACATATTTATATTTACCTTACTCACTAAATTGATTGCTATGGTTAGCCGTTCAGGAAATAACATAAAAGATAAGAATATTGAATGAAGCTTGAATATATAAAATGAAAACCTGAGAATACTGAACGAAGCTATACAATTATTTAAAATAAAAACCATATTTTATAAAATAAAAAGCTGAATTATTTATAAAATGAAAACATCAAAGCGAAACCAGTGTTGTACCTTAACGCTCCCTAGTGTTCCAGCAGTGGCTATGTGGGTGCAGCCATCGGCACAGCCAGTCTACCTAAAAAGACACTCCTGGAAGACCTTGGGGTGCTAGCGTAGCATACTGGTTTCCATTTCATAATCTCAGTTTTCCATTTTATATATATTCAGCTTTTTGTTTAATTATATAGGTTTTCATTATAGATATTTAACCTTCATTCAATATTCTCAGGTTTTTCAATAATTATTTCCTGAATGGTTCCCCATAATTGCCATTATACAGAAGATGAATTAACCAATATAAGTGCCCTGGCCTATGGGCTTCACACTTTTAACCACCCATAAACAGAATGACCCAAAGGCACATGAGAAAAGAGTGTATGTCAGTCTGCCGGGTTATTTATACCGCTAAATTGTCTGGGTGAAATCTATAAGATGATCTATCGTTAAGAGTAATGGAATCCAATATTTTCTTATGAAGGTGGTAATATGGGAGTGTGGGAGTGTCTTGGCTGTCTTGAGGAGATCCTAGTTAGCTACACAACCCTAGCTAGGTACACAAATTTAACTCTGCTAGGCCACCAGGTGATCAGAAAAAATGGGACCTATTTCAGTTGCTTAAAAGTAGAGACAATGTGTTGTAACTATTCCTTTTATGTTATTCATACGCTTGAGTATGTGAGCTGTCAGCAAAGGTAAAATACATTGGTTTAATTGTTAATAATGGCCTTTTTTTTTTTTTTACTCCAACACTGACTGGAATACATGTAGGTTTGTTCTTGGACAGAAAATCAAATAATACCTTAATACCTTAATACCTTTAACCAGCCTGTTTCATACATTCATTTTTAAATTTGTTACTCCACCTTAGTGAGTGGATGCTTTAATTATGCACTGCACTGTATCTAATGTAAAGCTTCATACGACATGCAATTGCAGGTTATGGTTATGCTATAATTATAATTATAATGGTTATGCTACAGGTTATGCTAGTCAAGCTTGAAAATGGTATATATATTACTACTAAATGCAGAGGACATCCACAGGTCTCAGTGTCATTAGGGCTGCAGGCATACTGTAACGTTATCGCTGGCCCGAGTGCCGGTGGGCGTGGAGCAGGACGTACAGACTCCCTCGAAGTGAAACATTTATTAACATAAAACATGTAGAACAATGGCACTCACACAACACTAACGACAGACATGACTGACACAGACTACAATCACATCTAACATCTAACAAATGACTATACTCGCACTAACATACATCAGCGAACAAAGAATGACCAACGGTGAGGCTCTCACTGACGGGGGTTTAAATAGACAAACACATTAACATGTAACCCCGTACAGGTGCATGCCTTCACGGGGGTGTGGCTACAAACATGGGGAAACCCCCCTGCACGCGGCAGGCCGTACCACCTGACTTGTGGGGGGGAGCGTCCCGTGACACATACACACATGCTCTTGGAGATTTTGCCTTTTTGACTTATATCATTTTTAAACTCCCTTTTACCAGTGTCGCTTGCATTGTATCAGAAATCTCTGCATGACTTTCTGTCTGCGCACACAGCGTAAAGGCAAGAGAGAGGCCAGAGTCAGTGTGCCCAGCTGTAAACACCAAAGATTGTAATCTACTCAGTCTGCCAAGAGTTCGTCCTCACCTTGGGCCAGCGAGAGAGAGAGAGAGAGAGAGAGAGAGAGAGAGAGAGAGAGAGAGAGAGAGAGAGAGAGAGAGAGAGAGAGAGAGAGAGAAAAGAGAAAGAGAGAGCATCAACTTTGCACCTTGGGCTAAAACTGCGTATCCTAGAATGAGGCAGCGACTCACACAGAGAGAAATGAAGACGGAAAGCCTGATATATACTCTTATATAGCAGCTCAACCAAGCAGAAAATCTAATACAAAATACATACAGCCTATCATTTATATGTGTATAAACCATTTGACAAGCAGTCTACAATAATATGTCCTATGACAATTCCAAACTTAATGAGTACCTAACAAATAATAATTAATCAGTGCATGGCCCAGTTAGTAATGATGAATAGAAGACTGAAATTCTATTTGAAATAACAAACGACACTGCCATAACAGTGAGGTAAGTGAATAACCACAGCAGTGATGTCGTTAACTTTCCAAGTGGAATATTAACTCAAAGGGCTTTCAATGGGGTTTTTGACAAAACATCATTTATTAAAGGTTTGTTTAAGGACTGACAGGTGACTATGACTCCGGAGGCATGTTTTCATTGTGTTTTTGTTTTCCTTTCATTGCTAATCCCCCTACTGCTAGACATCTCATAATCAAAGCACTGCACTCCAGTCTAGCCATGGAGCAGAGACTAACAATCACAGTACATGTCATTTTGTCACAGAGCAAGTAAACCTTATTTGCAAAAAAAAAGAAATCTGGATTCACTCAGTAAATCATTTTGATACCACATGCTTTACACACACACACACACACACACACACACACACACACACACACACACACACACACACACACACACAAACAAACACACACACGGAGGCATGCAGGCATATAAAGACCAAGCTGTGGTAGAAGGTCAAAGCGAATGAAATCAAAGCAACTACTTTGAAGCAGAACATCAGTTGTTTCAATAATCAGCCATGTCCCATGAGGAAGATAGCAGAATGCACACACACACACACACACACACACTCACACACACACACACACACACACACACAAACACACACACACACACACACACACACACACACACACACACACACACACACACACACACACACACACATACACACACATACACACACACACACATACAGGCAAGCAAACACGCAATGCCTGTCTCCTGGCTATATATGCAGGTTCCTGTAGAGTTACAGTCAAGACAAAGGGGGCTAACTAGAGACAAAATCTGTCTGAGGATGTGAAGATGACACACACATGTTCAACCTGTCCGCCCCCACACCCATAACACAGACTCCAAATTGCCCTGCTATTTATAGAGTGCTGTGTCCTTCCTCCACATTCTAAAGACAGATAGATATTTAATAGTATGTATCGTGCATTTTATACAAATGCATTAATCCAGAAACAGGCCACAAACAGGACAAGGTCATAGTTCAATTAGGTTAAGGTTATAATTCATTGCCCTGGTAGATAGTATATTAAATATGCAGTAGTTTTCATGTTTTTGCACAACAATAAAATCAATTACTCTTTTATAGAACCCACTTGTGGGGTTACACATGTTATGGAGGCCAGCATTAATAATCATCTCTTTTACAAAATATGAATAAGTAGTGCAAGGATAACAATGCTCGCTTGAGGCATAAACAGTGGTTCTGAACAGCAGAATGCTGAAACCTTTTTTTAAGCAAAATAAGTCTGCACCGATTGGTTAATACATGATTGTTGGCAACTCTGTGAGCTACTTATAACTACACAGAATAGCAAGGAAGGACCCTGAAACTAGCAGAGAACACCGAACCGTCTGGTTCCAAAGTAAAGAGCTGAGAAGTTCCCTTGCTACTGCTCATGCTGCTGACGAGCCCCGAGCTCCACCACAACGGAGGGCCCCCCCGTGGGAGACCCCCACTCCACCCCACCCCACCCCACCCTGATGTGTGGCCAACCCAACACGTGCACCCCCAGGATGCTCTACACATCTGCCCACTGCATCAGTAAAGGAGGGAAGTGTGCACCGCCCGACAGTGCAAGAGCTGCGGACAGAGCAGGAGGTGATAGACAATTACTCCTGTTTACCCCTTTTAAGAGCCCAATCTCCAGTGATCAACCACCGAGAAAAAGGAATTACTCGAGAAGACAAGGCTGTATTGAGTTTTCTACTGCGCGGCTCAGAGGCCGCAGCCGGCTAGACGCAGTGGAGTTTGAAAGTTCCATTTTAAATAGTTAGTCACAAAGCCACAGGGAGCAGCACATTGGGTTTTAATTTGTTGAACTGCTCAATTGGCAAAATTCATTCAGAAATTTAGAAAAGAATCTTGATTGGGGAAAATTGGTGATGGCTAAGACGGGAATACAAAATTAGCTTGAAATCAATAGAAGTGAGGCTATGCGTGGATTCTAGATAGGAGAAAAGGAGTTTAATAACAGGATTAAAAAAAAGGTAGTTTAGGTAGCTCATTGAATAATGATTGCTTTTCAATTATGAATTTAGTGAAATTCCAAAGATATTTTAGAAATTACATAAGGCAGAACATTATAAGTACGATAACCAGGGTTAGGGCGAAGATTAAGGTTAGGGTTAGGGTCAGGGTTAAGGTTAGGGTTAGAATCAGGATTAAGGTTAGGGTTAGAGTGAGGGTTACGGTTAGGGTTAAGGTCAGGGTTAGGGTCAGTGTTAAGGTTAGGGTCAGGATTAAAGTTAGGGTTAGGGTCAGGATTAGGGTTAGGGTCAGGATTAAAGTTAGGGTTAGGGTGAGGGTTAAGGTTAGGGTTGGGGTCAGGATTAAGGTTGGGGTTAGGGTCAGGATTAAGTTTAGGGTTAGGGTGAGGGTTAAGGTTAGGGTTAGGGTCAGGATTAAGGTTAGGGTTAGAGTGAGGGTTAAAGTTAGGGTTAGGGTCAGGATTAAGGTTGGGGTTAGGGTCAGGATTAAGGTTAGGGTTAGAGTGAGGATTAAGGTTAGGGTTAGTGTCAGGATTAAGGTTAGGTTTAGGGTCAGGATTAAGGTTAGGGTTAGAGTGAGGGTTAAGGTTAGGGTTAGGGTCAGGATTAAGGTTAGGGTTAGAGTGAGGGTTAAGGTTAGGGTTAGGGTCAGGATTAAGGTTAGGGTTAGAGTGAGGGTTAAGGTTAGGGTTAGGGTCAGGATTATAGTTAGGGTGAGGGTTAAGGTTAGGATTGGGGTCAGGATTAAGGTTAGGGTCAGGATTTAGGTTAAGGTTAGGGTTAGGGTCAGGATTAAGGTTAGGTTTAGGGTCAGGATTAAGGTTAGGGTTAGAGTCAGGATTAAGGTTAGGGTTAGGGTCAGGATTAAGGTTAGGGTTAGGGTCAGAATTAAGGTTAGGGTTAGGATTAAGGTTAGGGTTAGGGTGAGGGTTAAGGTCAGGATTAAGGTTAGGGTTAGAGTTAGCAATGCTTCAGATCAGTAGAATGTGAAGTTGCACCTGTGAGTGATTATTACCTTTACACTTCCCTTTTTAAAAGGGCATGAGTGCAAACTGAGGAGTGACTAGAGAAACCAAAGTCAAGGCGGCTGTGAGTTAAGTGTAGTGGCATGGGAATGTGCCACTCGCAAAGTTGTAGGCCACCAGTGACATGGATAGGTAGTAGAGGATTTAGTTGTTCCTGCACCAGGAGGGGAGGACTAATCCCCTCCCTCAGAAAGCAAGGTATGGGAGATGAGGACTACAGCTGCCTGTCAGAATGACTTGTGTGGTCTGTTTTGAATTTGAAGCTGGAGTTAACCACTTAGGAGTTTTACTGTCTCCTTAAAAGAACTTGTACCGGTGCGTTGTAGGAGTGGCTTTAATCAGGAGTGTGTGGACATTGGGGAGGGAGTGTGTTTGGTTAGTGTGCAGTGCTTAAATCAGGAGTGTGTGGACATTGGGGAGGTAGTGTGTTTGGTTAGTGTGCAGTGCTTTAAACAGGAGTGTGTTGACATTGTGCTGGGTTAGGTTGTAGTGCTTTACTAGTCTAATCCAGGAGAAAGCGCAGGCTACTAACCTGAACCCCCTTCTTAGAAATCAAAGCTTTAATAAAGATGAACTGATAAACTTGCTCTGTGCATGTGCTCTTGCCTATAAAACCTTCTGGATGACCAAAGGTAGTGGCAGTGTTGCGCTACCTGCATCAACTCTAGGTTTATTACAATATTACAAGATTACACCTCATATCCTTTGTCTTCATGTCATTTCCGTGTACACACCCACGCCAAGACACAGAGAGAACATTAGAAAGCCATTCTGATACTCCAATATTTTCGCCAATGGCAGTCTTAATGGGTGAAGCAGTATATGAAATATATGAGGCATTCCATCGATAAGCAGGGATTTAGTGCTGATGCAGCAGCGTTGCCCAATCAGAAGATTAATGACCAAATTTGGCTTCCATGTCCTTTCTTATCAGTTCATCCATACTGACAGCTAATTAATTTTAATTTACAGGCCCTTTTGTGTTTTATAATACTAAATCGAAGTTAAATATTACTGATTTCAGAGTGTTTCTGAAGTGTTCTACAAAAATCATGAGGGAGAAAAAGATCTAATATTGAAATGCCAGTTGGTACCATATTTGATCATGTATTAATTTCCTACAATAACAAAAGTTTGAAAGTATATATATAATAAGGCAAAGCCTCACATACCAAATAAAAAAGTACAAATAAAAAGTAAAATATGTAAGATTATACCAGGTTCTAGAATTGTTCTTCTATTCTGGTCCCTTAAATTAGGGCTGTTGTTGCTTGCTAAGCCATGTCTCATCATTTTTGGCCATGCAATCATGCAATGCTAGCTTGGGTGCCCTAGTGTTTGGTATGCACTCAGGTAATGATAACTGGTGGGGGGCATAAAAGTGGATTGGAAAAATATTACACCTCTGCTGAGATGTTATTTACACACTTGTGACAAGCCATGTTAAATGAAGTGCAAACCATGATGGTTGGAACAGCCACCCCACCTCACTCCCAGTCGTTTTGCAGAAATAGCTTAGGCCATGTTAGCTAGCATTGGAAAAGTCTTATCAATTAAGCTCTAAGCAGAATGACAGACCAGTTGGCATTGAAAAGGTGACTGCAGGTATGGCAGAATAACTGGCTTAATCAGGAAGGTCTCTGCATTCATGCACATACCACAACAGAGCACTTTCCCTTATTAAAATAAATAATGCACATTAGCATAGGTCAGTTTGGCTTATGAATGTGGCAAAAAAAAAAACTGCTCATAGCATGTATTTGGGATGGGATTTGGCAGAGGTTTTTCCCAGGGTTCTCTGAAATGCAATAATCGGCATAGATTTCATTTTCTTCCACTCACTGATGCCAAAGGAAAGTAGAATGAAGACATTTGATGAAATATTTAGCTGGTTTGCCCTGTTGTTAAAAGTGCAATGTCTTCTCGCACATGTCACAGAATGGGCTG
This sequence comes from Electrophorus electricus, assembly GCF_041902795.1. Lineage (NCBI taxonomy): Eukaryota > Metazoa > Chordata > Actinopteri > Gymnotiformes > Gymnotidae > Electrophorus > Electrophorus electricus. Next base: position 11,794,867 of record NC_137514.1, on the reverse strand, counting down.
CCAGGACAAATCTGCTGATCACGCATTCAGAAGTTTCATCCACAACTTTGCTAGGTCATCTCCCTGTAGATAATGTTGTAAGGCAAAATGATATATTACAGCACATTTCAAGTTTAATAGAAGTCAAAGCTGATTGTTCCCATATAGCCCAAGAACACAGACTTACCACTTTCTTTAAAAAGAGGCATACTGACATACTAATGTACAATTAAATTACATGTTTGCTTTTGGAATCATATGACTGAATCATAAAGCCAAATATCAAACTTATGATCTACTAGAGGAAAGAGCCTGTCTTGCTAGAAGCTAGGGTATCTGGGATTGTGTGGATTTACCATGGGAATAGAAAAGATAAGATAAAAGAGACTGTGAAAGAAACCTCTGTGAAGATTTATCTAACAATTGTCCCATTCTCATGAGACCTTGGGTTACTACTTTGGTGCAAAGAGAAGTTCGCCACAGTAATACACACAAAATTTCCACTTTCTACCTCCAAGAACACCAGTGTGGCATTATAGGAGTGTCTGCTGTTTGGGGCCCACAGAAGCTGTTCCAGGCCAGGTGAGAAGTTTGGTCCAGTATAAGTTTGCTTCTTTTTCTAGTGGTCATAGTCAATACCAGAAGAAACTGATCTAGACACAGAATGGCAAGATGCTTGGTGAATCTCAAAGTCCATCAAATACTTAGCTTTAAGCTTAATAACCTTTAGTAAACTAAAATCAATTTAGTAAACTAAAATCACTTCAGTAAAGTAAAATCATCACAGAGTCTTATTAGTGAATGATGGCCATCATGCTTTTTTTTAATTGTTGTATTAACCATATGAAATGGTTATGAGGCTTTGTGAAAACATATATATGAAATATGAGCAATAAAGAGAAATAAAGCACAAATGGATTTTTTGTCCCCTTGTCTGATACTTATTTGACCACGAACACAGCACAGAGCATAAATACAGTAGCTGAGTAGATACTGACTTGGAGCTGTGGTTGAATATCAAGTGGTAGCTTGAACCTCGCTGATGAAATAGAGAAGAAAGAACAAGCCAGAGGTTCTCTCCAGCGGTATTCCTGAAAGTAACTTTTTTTAACACCAGTTCCTGTCCAATCAATCATTCACATGTCTCCATATGTGAAGCTCTTATTTAATTAATTCTTCTACCCCTGTAAACTCCTGCAAGGAGCAATTTCCTTCAGGCTGAAAGGGGAAATCAAATTTAATTGACCTTTGCGATGATATTTGAACTGGGCCAGTTGGCTCTGCATCCTTTTAGGCTGTTGTGCCCTGTTGTTCCATGTCAGTCTGCTTATCCATAAATGAAACCTACTAGTCATAAAAATACAGGCAGTTTCAGCCTTCCAAATTAGAAGAGCTTTTTTTCTCAAAATCTGCATATAGCATATGCAGTTCTCCTTTCTTCACTATCACTTCCTTTCGTGTCACATATTTCACGTACGTTTTAAACGGACAGTTTGGCTAAAAATATCATGCTACATTACACAAACATCTGCAGGGCTGCCTATTGCAAATCTGCCTTCTGTTTCTTGGTCTAGTGTATTTCATCTCTTCAGAGGACTAGATTCTTTATTACTCCTGCAACTCATGTAATTACAAAATATGGCTTTAGCCTGACAGCCGATAATTGAAGCAGCACAGGCAGGCATCCGTTTATGATGTGGGTTCCCTACAGCAACTTGACTGGCACAGAAAGTTCTAGATCATTTATCAGGATGCTGTTTTTTCAGTGCTTATTCGGAGAAGTTATTCCAATACTCTAAGCAGATGCTGTTCACATTGTTTGTTGTTTATCTAAGTAAATATGACTTTGTCTGAAACCAGATAAAACAGATTAACATGAAGATATTCACAATATTGGCGGGAGAAAACTACTAAGTTAGAAATTAGGAACATATATGGAATAATCTAAAACTTATACATAGGTATTACACTTTAATAACCTAATCTTTCCTTAAGAGAGGCTCAAATCTAATCTGAGATGAGCATCTTTGTTGCCCTGCAGAATGCCATATCAGAAAGTTATGGTTTATTTTGTCTAGACATTCCTATATATGATGAATGAAATGCAAGGGTGTGCTTTGCTCCTTTTTCCAATGACTAAATTTAGTTGACATTCCACCAAACAGAATAATATAAAAAAATAAATATTTTGAGACATTTTACATCAGATGTATTTAGTTGAGCACAGACATAAATTTAGACTCATTTAATGGCTACCAGCACAGTACAAAGATGTGCATTATTTAAGTAAAGTAATAATAGTGGCACTTTTTTGGAGTTATTAATATATATGCAAAACATAATTACAGAAAGAAATGAGCATATGGTGCATTGAAAACTCCTTTTTCCAGCACATGGGCACATTTTAAAGGTGGAAGATATTCACTGGCTTATGGGTGGTAGCCCTTGGCAAAATATTCCATTAGAGTAAAATAAATCGGAACATTAACGTATAATTGAGGTGGCATTCTGGATGATTATTTAATTTTGGTGGGAACTGTATCATTTTCAGCTAATGGCACATCAAGTATTTAAATGTGTCTGTGTACAAAGAGCTATTAAAATGACAGCCTCTGGTCCAGGTGATGAGGTGTTCATCCGAGGTTGACAACTGAGAATAGTTCAGGGGTGTGGCTGATTTTTTTCCCTTGAAAATGCAAATGCATCAAACTGTTATGAGCTGTTTGCTTGCGTGACATTAGCAATAACTAGCGTGTCTTGTAAAACGCAAAAGCCACTCGTTTCTGAAAATGCCCCGTCCAAGTAAACCCAGTTCCTACACTGCACACGAAATGTTAAACACCTTAGATGGAGCACTCAAAGGAAGAACTGAGGTAAAACTACCCAAAGTAGAAATTACTCTTTGACGAGTGCCATTTTAAGCACGTCAACTTGACAGGAGCTTCTAAAGGTGTGGCTGGATATCGAGCCTCTTTACCAGAACCATCTGCTGGTGCTTCAAGGTGCCCTTTCATGCTTTGCTACTGATAAACTTCAGCTTGCTTCATGAAAGGCAAGAGAAAGGCTGGATTTCCCACAGTTATCTCTTTAATACAGCGGAAAGGGATTATGTTCCTCCGCTTTTAAACACACTATATACTCGAGGACACACTCAGTGCGGACATTGGATCTGCTTAACAGAAACGCATATAGCTGTTCAAAAAATGAGCTCTGGAGCTGAAAAAAGATAACTTAGATTTTTAAATTACATTCCTCTTTCTTTTTCTCTCTCTCCCTGTTCGAATGTCTGTCCTGTCTGTGATGAATGCTTCACAGTCGAGAATTGATATTTTAACATTTCTTCTGTATTTAAGATGATGGCAAGAACACAGAATAGTGGGCTCTTTCTTATTTAAATCTTTCGAAGTCTAAGGTGTAGATCTTCTTAAAGGAATAACGAGCAAGAGCTATTCAAGAACAGGTACAGTGCCAGTATAGGATGCAAGCACGATAAATTAATGTAAAGAAGCATGTAGAAAAACACATGAAAGCCTAACAAAACCATTTGGCATGGCTGAATGCTGTGGGCTGCATGTAGAACTTCGAGTGTATTGTAACTGTACCATAGCTTGCATGGAATGAGAAGATTCACCCTTACATCCTCCTTATCAGAAACACCTACCTTGTAGGTACAGCATATAGGTTTAGGATTATAGCTCGGCTCTGGTCATGCATGCAAGCTCTGCACGGGTGGTCAGTTCCTAACCACACTACTGCTCTTGACTGGATAGAACTCGTGATGTGTGTAAAACATTACAGCCATGTTTCCACGGTGAGGTTAGTGAGTATTGCATTGTACAAGTGTAACATCCACTACCACGCCATGGGGTTTCCTGCTAAAGTGCTCAGTGAGTGTATACTACGTGCAAATCCTTCTCCAAGCACACCATGGAGTTGCTTCGATATAATACAAAACATCCAAGCCCACAACGATGTGCCCTGTGGCTAAAACATATCAGTTCGAGTATGTTTAGCCATTCTGCCCATTATGTCTCCAATTATCGAGAGACAATGGCCCAAACGATTATAGAGCCAATTAAGTCATAGCGAAGTGTTCCAAGGACAATGGCATCTGAGGAGGTCTGACTGTGATGGGACAAAATATCTCACGACATGAACCATATGCTTGCGATGGAGGCTAAAATTGAAAGCGAAAGGACAGATGCTGGCTGGAATCATCTGGGGATGAGAAGTTATCAAAGAGGTCGAGTGCTGGCACGAAACAGTGATGCTCCACTTGGGAAGAATGATTGTTCTTAGCGTCGCCCTGGGAAAGACTGGCCCAGTTCAGCGGCGCTGACGTGAGTTTACTCTTTAATTTCGTCAACTCATTGCTTGTCGCGTGATCACTGCGTTAAGATAGGGTGGCAATCACGGTGCATGCCTTCAACGTTTCTGGGTCACCTCCGAAACGTGTCCTGCAGGGAAATGGCACTGGGGATCAGTATGCACGGCCTGACGGCCTGCTAAATAAGCCGTCTCTTGCTGACAGGCCATTAGTCCAAAACAGGGGGAAAAGCTGTTTTCAGATTACATATCCGTGGACCAGTCTAGGTAAAGAATCTAATCTTAACAAATGCACTATGGTGACATGTAATGTAACAGTACTGCTGTGTGATACAATATTTCACCCCTACCCTGACACAATATTACTAAAATATGCTGTACACATTACCTTAATGTCAATCAAACTCTTTTCTTACAGATTGCAATCCTAATAGATTCTCCATGTTTGATCATATCTTCATAGCAATAATCTGAATATCTTAATTGTGATCAATGTAACCATATTAAGTGCAATTTCCATCTTCCTAAATATTTCTCACTATCTCTGTTCAATCATTTATCTATAACGAGCATCCACACAATATTTCCAATCATGTCTATAGGATTTGCTCAGCACACCTTGCAGAAGGGAAATGGCAAGGGTCTGTTCTGGCTGGCCAATGAGAACTCATTGAGTGCTTGTCTGTGAGTCTGCCTGGGAGACAGATGTCTCCCACTCCAGTGTGGGTTTCAGCGGTAGCCTCCTCCTACCCCTCTACTGCACCCCGTTGCCTTTTGCTGCCGGTTTTGGCCATCCCGATGTCACAAAATTGAGTAAGTGAAACGAAAGGAACAAACACTTCGAGCACAGACGTGAAAAGTGGGTGCAATCAAAGAGCTATCACGACTTAACTACATTCAACAGTTTGAAAGGGGTTTTTTGTTTGTTTGTTTGTTTTTGCAGCAGGATATCGCCCAAGCATGAGCAGGAATTGTGGTATTCGGATTTTGACCATTACTTATGCCAACCCCCTACCAAAAATCCATTATTAAAATCCTGGGGATTCCCAATCATCCTTTGGTCTAGCTGAATGACAAATAATAATATATATGCAAGGTTGGAGTTCAAACAAATGGCCTAGGGCTGGTGGTGCTAACTGATCAAAAAGGTATGCATATCTGACAGCTTCATTTCCATGCAAAGGTATTTGATGCATATTTATCAGGCCCATCTGCTATGAAGGGAAACAAGTGTAAAAGCATAAATGTGCCATAGCTCTTTTTAAAGAAATGGGTGTGATAAGTACGACAATAAACTTTCATATTACTGTGACGCTTGAGATACCATTCACATTTGCCTTTGACAAAAGAATGCAATAACAGTAAGGATGAATGATAAGCTAATAGCATGCATGAGGAATTTCATAAATAAACATGACAAACATTAATAAAACTTTTTATGATACACATAACTCCGAAAAGAAGTCAAAAGAAACCAGAAGTATGATGCGAAAAGCAACTTGTTAAAAAAAAAAAAGTCCCTCAGTGGTTTTATGAGTTTTGGTGACATTCTGACATAAAGATGCCATTCATCAAGAATCACATTAAAACTGGCTAGACATGCTGACTATACAAGGGCTTCTTCTACACCATCTTTATTTCCAACTGATTACAGATTACATTTACCCAAAGCACATTTAAATGTGATATCAACTATTATGCAAAAATGCAATATTCTGCTCAACTGCAACCCCAGCCATAAATGTGAGGATGTGCTTCTCAAAGTAATACTATGCACCCATCACTATGCCATGCATGCAATGTGTGACAGATACTGTAGCAAGAGACATGAATGAGACGTGAATGAGACTTGAATGAAATTATGGGTCCTGACACATATGTTTGGGAGCTTGGAGAGCCCTAGAAAAAGCAAGTAACTCTGCAATCAAGGTGGCATGGAGAGACAGACAGACAGAGAGAGGGAGAGAGAGAGAAAGAAAGAGAGATGAATAAAAGAGGGAGGAGAGCAGGTGTGGGAAGATGGCATGGAAGCCATAGAGAATACTGGTGTGGAAGAGGGCACGTGAACAAACGAGTCAAAGGAAAGGAGGAACAAGGCGGCTCTCAAGTTTTGCTGCATGGATGGAGACAAATGAACCTTTGTTTACAGCGCTTTAATGTCTGACCCACTCTTTGCATGTCTGGGTTTCATCTGTCAAAACCTTTGGCGATTGTTGGGGTGGTGGTACGGGTAGAGGAGGAGAAGGAGGAGAAGGAGGAGAAGAAGAAGAGTGGTGATATAAAGTGTAATGGAAAGAAGGAATATTCAGTGACAGAATACTTTCATAGGCTGGCAAAAGCAATCCCATGGGCCGAGCTCTGAAATGACAACGCTGCCATCTTTCCTGACAAGGGTCTTTTATCAAGCACTGTGGAGATCCCGGTCCCAGTCAGAGAGAGAACGAGAGAGACAGAGAGAGCAAAGAAAAGAAGAAAGAGAAACAGAAAGAGAAGTAGAGAGAGGAATTGAATGAGAGAGAGAATTTTGCTTTTACCCATTAAGGCTGCGCTAGTTGTTGATGTAGAGACTTGAGCTTTGCAACTGCAGGATGTCAAATTAAAGTAAATCTACCTGTCAGAAGCTGCAGAACAGCAGGACAGCCAGAAGAGATGAGGGTGTGTGCATATAGAGGTGGGGAGGGTGGGAGCACAACACTGTGTCCCATCAGTCTTTTAGTGATAATTAAGTCTCTATTTGAGGGAATTTCACTCACCTGCTTTTGAATACTGATGTCAGGGTCTCCTCATCATGAGAGCCAGTTAGATTTCTTTCACTGATCATTATGCAAAAGGACTACCAACAGTAGCCGAGTGTTAAACTAAATATGAATGCACAAGGACACTGTACCTGTGCTCTTACACAGCTGGCAAATGGTACTAATAAATAATACTTTACATATGCGGTGACATTCAGGTCCAAAGTGTATGAAAATGTATTTATTTGGCAAATAGAACTTTTCTCTGGCAATACAACTTTAGTAGAGTCATTGAGTAGAACACAGGTGTTATGTCCATAACTGGAAACTCAAATCTCTGGAAATATCAAATCTATAAGACTCAGGGCACGTTTGAGCTCAGGGTATATAAGGCTTGGCATGTTTAAGATGGGGGGTATATAAGACTCAGGATGTTTCAGCTTAGGATATATAAGGCTAAGGATGTTTCAGCTCAGGGTATATAAGACTCAGGGCGTATTTTAGCTTGGGATATGTAAGGCTCAGCGCATTTGAGCTCAGGGTATATAAGACTCAGGAAGTGTTTGTGCTTGGGGTATGTAATGCTTGGCACATTTGACTTTGGGGTATATAAGACTCACGGCGCGTTTGATATTGGGGTATATACGGCTCAGCGCATTTGAGCTTGGGTAATATAAGACTCAAGGCGGAGCTGTGCCGGTGCCCCAGGCCCTCCCTGCCTCAGGTTCATTTAGACTATTTTCATGTTCAACTCACTTGAGTGCAAATCCAAAGTGACACAGCAGGCAGAAATCGACTGTAGTTGCAAAGTAGCATTAAAAAAAAATCCTCAGCAATACCACTGGGCTATCTGTGTGGAAATGTTTGGCACAAACACCACTGACAGTTTACAACAGGAGGCCCATTATCTGATGTACAAAAATACATTTATTCGAAACAATTTCAAAATGACAGTTTTTTTTCTCCCATAGAAATATTGAAATAAAGATGGTGTTGAACAATAACAAGTCATGCAGCTGTACGTGTTGTGGGATGAGTGAAAAGCGTCACAATGAATTGCCTGTCAAAACGTTTTACAGTAAACAACACCAACGAAATTACAATTTCCTCCGTCTTAATTTCGTTTACATTTCCCATTTAACTTTTGTGAAGTTGTCGCGCTCTTCCAAGAAATGATCTCCATTAGAGCGGAGTAAATGAAATCAGATAGCAATAACATTAAATAAAGAATGATTCAGAGAGAGAGAGTGTGTGTGTGTGTGTGTGTGAGAGAGAGAGAGAGAGAGAGAGAGAGAGAGAGAGAGAAAGAGCGCCTCAGTACACATTTTTACAAAACCGCTAACCTTGGAGAAGAAAAATGCAAAAATAACGTTAGTGTTCCCTGCTGCACAAGAAGGCCTACGTAAGGTGCTACTGGATGATCGGTAGGTTTTCCATCCGGACATTTATACTCTAGGAGTGAGCTGCTCAGGCAGACTTAGGACACTCTTTCCTTTCCCAAGTGACAGTAGTGTGAAAAGGAGCGCACCAATGACAGGCATAAACTCCGCATGGTCCAAACTCCTTTAACGCTACCTCACTTCAGATGGCCAGAACCGGAATCAGAAAGAAACGAGAAACACGTCCAACCGAGACCTTTCAAAGATTCCTAGTGACCACAAAATGATATATAGGGCGAAGACGCGCACCCCCACCCCCCCACCCCCCACCCCCACCCGCCCTCAGCAGGCTTTACAGTAATTGCAGGCTGACTTCAGCGCGGTGGACTCTCTGCGAGAGTAAGAGGTGATTAGCGGTAAAGCCCCGCTTTGTGTTCGCCGCCACGCCGTGCGCTGCACCCAGCAGCCGCTGCTGTTAGCGCCGTCGTGCATGCAGACAAAGAGCAACAGAGCTTCTGCTGAGGGCTTTTTTTTCCCGCCTCTCTTCTTTAATAGTCCCTTAACTGCAAAAGCATTTTGCCCGGATGGTTTGAAGTAATTGAACAGAACTCAGGCTAAGGGATGTAATCTGTTTATGCGGCGCATTTGCTGTAAAAAGGAATAATATAAATAAGCCCCAGATCAGCAGGACTTGACACCAGACACCTTGAATCAGCAGATTTTCCAAACAGCCCACGGCGCAAAAGCTGCATTCGCTGTGGCCGTAGAATTAGATTTACCATCCGATTCATGTCAGTTCAGATCAGCGTCCATCATGGAACCATTTCATATGCCATGACTCAGCTTATCACAGTTTATCAATATATACTGTCCCGGGGTTTCCCGTTTCCGGACAGGGCAAGACCTGATAAATCTGACAAAGTCCTCTTGGTAGGATAGAATTACTTTATTGAAATTATCAAGTGGGTGTTGGTGGTAGTTGTCCTTGTTCACTGATCTGAGACCAGTTTTGCTTCTTATAGTGATTAAGGGAAATATTTCAGATGGGCTATCTAGCTCCACATTCATGTGGAATTTCGCCAGTTACCGGGGTCATGTTTTTATGAGACAGAAACTAAAACAAGTACCTAACAAACACAATACGATGTGCAGCACTGCCTGCATGTGAAGAATAAAGACGTGTGCTAGATTCTAAGGGGAAATATTTGGCCCATGACTATGTTGCGTATAATAAATGATGGATGTCGGAGTCTTTAACTACGGAGGATGAGAAATATTTGTACAACATTATGTAAGTAACATTAAATATTACCTCTTCCACACAGAAAATTTCAGATGCATTTAGTGGGCCTGGGAGCCATATCTACTGAAGCAGTGTGATGAATTAAGTGAAAGATGAGATCCTTCTGCAGTGTACAGGAAGTCACCTTCTGCTGCTTCTGACTCGTTGGGATATTGCTATTTACAGTTGCATTCATATAAAAGGGTCTGCACTTCCCAAAGAGGTTTACGAATCCCAACGCATTATGAGGAAAGCAAAAAGGTCACTTCCTTAAAGTGCAGATAACAGCCTTTATCTCTGTGTGAAAGAGGCAGCTGAGAACTGAGACCCATTACTGGAAAGAACCTTTGAAATGCATACCTTGACTAAGTAGTCAGGTTTTAAATTAATTCTAATTTAAATCTTAATGAAGGAAGTCAGTATAGTTTCGGTGGTAAGAGCAAACTGAAAATCTGAATGCTAGCATAGGAATGTGAAAATGATTTCCCTTTTGTAACAGGCCTAAAAATAATTATTTACACCACTAGTTTATCTACAACACATAATGTAAATCGTGTCCTTGCAAATTACATGCACAAGTCAAGGACCACTTGGAAATAAACAAAATTATGATTCCATAAAAGCTGTAATTCTCAACACACTTTTTTTTTTTTTTTTTAAATTTAAAAGGTACCGTGTTAAGGTTTGCAGCTGTGCCGTTACCACACTATTTACAATAGAAGCTTGTGAGAGTGACAGCTTACTCGCTGTATATACAGAGAGATGAGGACAGTAAGACCTGCTGACACTACGACCAGGCCAGAGCTCTTCCCTGACAAGACACCATAAAGATAAAAAAAAACAACAACAAACAATATACCTCATTAAAAGTTTCTTATAAATACTCTTAACTTTTATACTTGTTTATACAGTAACTATTACTTTAAGGTTTATAAATTAAGATAAAATTTCAGGTGGCTAAATGTTTTGATGGCAAAAAAAACTAAACAAACAAAAACATTAGACAAAAAGAAAGGCATTGCTTTTGTAAGGCGTCCACTTTATATGTTATTATGACAGGAAGAAAACAATGTATTAATCTGCTTCATCAAAATGTGAAATGTAGGATAAACATTCACCTATGTAGTTGCTAGAAGCCTTCTGAAAGATAGTTGAAAAGTCTTTTTGACTTTAATGGAAATTTCTGAGACTCTTTCACAGTTTGTCCACACCTTTTTATCTGACTTAAACCACTTTGTGTAAGGCTGAAATTTGGCAGTAACTGAACTGAAACCCAATCAAGTTTCCCTCAGGGACACTGTTTTCCTAGTCTTCGAAAGTGCAAGCACAACACAACCTCATATGGCATGCATAATACACCTCAAGAAGTGTCCATTATAATCATATCATAATAAGAGTCAGTGTTACTTCTGAAATAAAACTGAATCACATCCTCTCTTACTTATTATCCAACACACAGCAGTAAATGTGCACTCGGCTGAAGTAGTTTGAGCAAACGTCAGATAAACAATTTATCTGATTACAAACTTGAATACTGAGGACTCTAAGGTTAGGTATCAAGAACTCAGCAAAACATCACATTTATTCGTACTGGTGTCTGTTAATTTGCATATCTCACTTCACTTCTTGCTCTTGCAGTGGCTCAGATTATAATTGATATGCAAATAAGGTGACCCAGTGAAAAGCGCAAGCGAATCAAAGTGCTTATGATTGGTGAACAGCTAACAGACAGTTCAGGGTGCTACACCCCAGACTAACAACTACAGGCCTTGGATTCAACACAGTATCTTTTTCCTTTTGAACCAAAAAGGACTCACCAGGACATAGGCTCTGTGTAATTCCGGAACTCAAATTCAAAACATAGTACCATTACACTTTTCCACAGAAATTATGAAATTTGTATTGTTTCTGTAGCTTGTAGGTTCTTTGACAAGACCATATAACAAAACATGTTTGAAGTGGACATTTTGTGAAGTGGGCGTCACCACCTTCTGGAGTTTACTGAATCTTACAGTATTTGTGGGGACATTTCAGAAGGCCAAATGTATAGCTTTGCCACTCAAATTTCCAACTTGGCCACTCAAATGTCTAGCTTTACCACTCACTTGGAATGTCCGCCTCATTGTCTCACATAGCCAAGCACATTTTTCATCGTAATTAAAAAAAAACATCTCATTAATTGTGTTCAGATTCTCCGTACAGATCTTATCAAACAAGACACCCATGCAAATGTGTATAAACGAGGTCCTTAGAAAACTATTAACAATGACTGTTTCAGAAGTTACAAAAAAATAAAAGTAAAGAAAAAGAAAAAACCTACAGAACTTCAAAATGGCGTCGCTTCTGTACACCTCGTTACATTGCACTTCCGAATCATTCCGTTTCCAAGCTGTATGGATTAGCTGGTTCGTTCAGACACTGGTACAGTTGGGGATCTCTCTTGTGCTTTCACATGGGTTGATCATTCCACCTGATTTAAAAACAATAACAACAAAACAAAACAAACAACAGCAAAAAACAGGAGTTACCTTATGAATTAATGGAACATTGCTGCTTTTTAAATGGCTGTGAGCACTAAACCTTCCTTATTAAAATGTTTATCTTACAGTATACACATACAAAACAAGCACACCAACAAAACAGCAAAAATGTGAACAAGCAACTACAGGCAGCAGATCATCAGATGTGAAGGTTTGAAGAAAGTATTAAAGTTCTAAGTAAACAGCAAGCTTTTTGATTTGGTTTTCAAAGATGAGGTGGTCAGCCACTGATACATCGGGATTTGAGATGACAACTAGACCTCACCCATTCAAAGAGAATGAGTAGTCTCTCTACTTCCTCATGCGCTTCCCTCCCACTGTAGTCTAGGCTAGACTAGGACTGTAGACTAGGACTGTCTTCTATACTGCAGAACCAAGCAATGCGCTCAACTTTACCATGTGGACGACTGGCCAGCTAGAATGTGGCCCTTTCCCTGTCCGGTAATGTGGCTGTTAAGGGCACAGCTGGGACTCGAACCTAATTCCCAGGTGCATGCCACACCTCTTCAGCACTAAAGATGTCTTGGCTGGTAAGCCGGGGAACATTATTATCAACTGCAAAAATGTACACACTAGTTGGAGCACCTGATGGCTTCGTCACGACGAAGGCCAAAACAAAACCTCTTGCGGACAATAGTCAAAAGCAAAGGGTCTCGTATGTTGACCAAATATAACAAGTTCTCTGTGTAGAGAACGATCTTAATTCTTCTTTCCCTACTGTTGAAGTGCTTAATCTGTTCCTGAGACCCTAATTTCATCTTGTTATACTTTAATTGCATGATCAGTATTCTCCTTTACTTACTGCTTATTAGATCAAATTAAAACTCAGTTGGCAGGCATTAAACAATTACATGATCATACAGATGCAGCCACAGTAAGTCCATCAGGGTTTAGTGTAGTTAACCTTCATCATGAGAAGTCCTGAGGAAGTACAGCTTCAGACCACAATGTCATGGCTGCTTATTTTTGAAACCCTAGTAATTAGGTTCTGTGCTTTAACACACCATGAGTGAAAAGAAAGGCTGCCTTAAACCGCCAAAATTTCACCACGGTGCTTTCGCTAAATGTGTTATCCTTCACAGGCTTTTGTTTGTTTAATTTCTTTTCTTCTTTGTTAAGAATCAGACTTAAAAGATTTAATTTAGGCTGAATCATTCCATTTTATAACTCCCTGGTCACACAGTCCCAGGTATATTAATTCCCTCTGCCATACCCTTTGCAGTGCTGTCTGCAGGTTAATGGTCAAAAAGTGTTGGAGGTGTGAAGGAGGACTGCTCACGTTTGAGGCGCGCGTCCAGCTCCTTCTCCATCATCTCTTTGGGGGTGGAGAACTCACTGAGCGTGATTTTGGGCGTAGCGTCACTCTGGCCCACCGTCCCCAGCATCTCCTGCTCTTTCTCGTGGTTCACCTCGGCATATATATTAATCCAGGGAATTTTTCTGAAAAGGAAGGGACAAAGGTCACGTTCACCACATGCCAGTCATATGCCAGACCTCACCCGTACTGCTTCGAGACTGAAAACACATTTGTGGTGCAATAAGCTTAAATCTATTATCAGGAGAACTAGTTTATCAGAGTTTAGGAAAGTATTACATTCTGGTGGGAAAGGACTTTGGCAATATGGATAGAATTGACTGGATTAAAAAGTACTGCATTTGTTTTAGTGAAATCCAAAAGTATGTATTGCAAAACCAGTATTATAAGTTGGTTTTTTTGTTTGTTTGTTTGAAAGTAACAAAGAATCCTAAAGAACAGACCAAAAAGCTACAACTATACAGAAAATGTTGACTGATCAATTAAATTTGGTATTAAAGGATTTCATTAGGCAGGATTAATATTCTTTCCTACTCCTTAAATGAAAAGACAGACCTATTATAAAACGCTTATGCACTTTATTATTGGGTATTTGTGACAATTGAACAATTAAGCATCATTTAGACTATGGCTCAAGTATAAACACCTGTTAGTCATGTGTAATATATAATAAAACATCACACTATCAAAGTTTTCTTTCTACAGTTGCCATAAAACTGTTACCGAAAATAATGGGTGGAACACAGTTATAACACCTCCAGATAACAGTTGCACGTGGATTTAAATTTATAATCAGGAACCAATTACAAAAATGTTTTTCAGAACAGCAAGACTAATTCCCCAAATGTTCTTCTTTGAGGGCTTTCACATTTTACCAGCCAGAAAATAATGGGCGTGCAATTTCTGAGAGATAAAACGATCTTTTCCCTCCATTTACATTTATGACTGGCAATATGTGTTTGAAATCACCTTCTTCAGTTTGCTTCAAATTACTATTAATTTTGAAATTTAACTGGTTTGTTTTGTCAAGTGTGACATTTCAATAAATATGGTTCGTCTCTAAATTGATAGGAAAAATCCATATCTATTATTGATGATTACTTCGACATTTTTTTTTACTTATTCTGAGCATAAAATAAATTATTCAAAGAGTTGTTGACAGTTTTCCAGCTGAGACATCCCCCCTGAATATTAAACAATTTAATGATATTTTCACCAGTTTATCTGAAATGTTTTTTTTTTCCGTTTATTCCCACAGTCACCCTCATCTACATATATCAGTACTACCATTTTCCTATTGGTCATAACTGTTATTGATATAAATGAAAAAACGCCACTGCATTCTCTTGTAAGCATCCTCTAATTCCGCATTCCCAATCAGAATTCTGTATTTAGCATTCATCACTCGACATCGAACAGAGAGAATATAACACACACTGAACCATAAATGCAATATATGAAAACAGTAGTGCATTAATCCTAATGTTATGTCACAAGATCTTGAACAACGCTGCGCTCCTGAACATATGTTCCTGTAAATGCCTTTAGTCGCATCACAACGAGTGAAACATATTAAGGTGGGGAGGTACAGGGCTGGAGTGTCATTCAAAGAAATGAACATCGTTAAAGAAATCCTGTTCTGAGGCAAGAGTGGATTCACACAGGCACGTGAATGGTGCTGGCGCCTTCAAAGGCGGAAGCGCTGTTTCACCTCTTGAATTTGTAGATGAGGAAGACAGCTAAGCCCAGGAACACCACAGAGAGGAGCATCAGCATGGCCGAACTACTATGTCTGGGGATGGAGTCAACCAGTGGAGCTGAGAGAGAGAGAGACAGAGAGAGAGAGAGAGAGAGAGAGAGAGAGAGAGAGAGAAGAATGAGAGAGGCAGAAAAACATGAACGAGAGAATATGTTCTCAAACACATGCCATTCGGATATGATTTTAAACCTAAACAGGCAAATCTCAGAATATTTGACAAAGGTTTGCGACTGCCCTTCTCTCAGTGGTTCCCCAGTTGTTATGCAAGAAAATAATTGAAGCAAGATGAAGCAAGGAAGTGTCCCATAAAGTGAAGACTTTTTTTAACGCCAGGAAAGCTCCGAATGTAACTATTACACAAGAAAGCCACAAAAGCAGAGTCCAGATCAGCCCAGAAGGGAGTCCTGCCATCAGGAGCAGACAGGGCTCTCTCTCTCATCCACTTCACGAAGTTCCAAAGGGGGTGGCAAGATCCAAGCTGACATGCTCCGCGAGTCTCCACCATCAAGACCAGCCAAGCCTCAGCCATCAAGACTGGGTTTTTCCACCACCTTTCTGAAAGGCAGCCCCCATAACGCAGATGACCTTTTGTTCAACAGCCTGAGGGCTTTTTGGACCTTTCAAGGCTAGAAAATATGGTGGGGGGGTGGGGGTTTTGGGAGGGGGGCTGTTCCAGGAACTAAGGCCACTCAGATGGCCAGTGCAGTGCGGTAAATTCGGGACATGGCATGTCCTCTGAACCACATGCTGCAGTTCATCAAAACCGGGTGGTTGCTGATGGCTCTGCCTTCACAAGGCTTCACAAAGCCCAACCAAATGGCACTGTTCTTTTTTTTTTTTTAATGGGGCCGGACAAAGGCGCGGTGAGTGACGTTTGTTCACTTGATGGCCTTTGTCTGGAGCAGGTTCACTTCAAAGCCCACTCCTCCAGCTGGAAGTCCGGCTCATGTTCCAGCCTCCTTTTTACCCGGGAGTCAAACATGACAATGAAGTGACCAACCAGTTAGCTGATACCAGCGAACTGTTTCAATTAACCACCAGTGATTACAAAACCCCAGACTGGATTTGGATTTGAGGTCCAGATTTACGATAAATGGTCTCTGGTCTAGAGTTAGACAAGGGACAACACTAAAGAAGAAGAAAGAGGGGAAACAGTATTGCTTGTTAAAAATAGGTAAATGAATACATTTTAAAACTACACATTTTCTGTCAAGTTTTGATTGTCAAGTTTTGATTTCATGGCTGCAATTAAAAACACAAATAAAATCACATTTAAAATCAACTGTAGTGTTGAGTAATGAAAGTCCAACTTTATAGCAGTTCTCAGTGATGACAATTCACACTAGCCTTGGGGAAAAAAACAATTAACATATTTACACCCAGTCAAAATTCTGTATGGTTCAATAAAACAAATATCTGAAAGATGGCAAACAGGAAAATGTCTTTTTGTAATACGAGCCCAACCCCTCCCCCCCCCAAACAATTCTGAAATGATAACAGCCCACTGGGCTTTGATGATGGCATAACTGTTATGTAACACTGCCCGAGTGTCGCAGGGCAAGGGGCAGGACGCACAGACTCCAGTGACGTAGACATTTGTTTATTAACACAAAATGAAAAACTATGGCACTCACACATAACATAAACGGTGATCTTGGATAACATATAATCCAAGAAGTGAACATACGGTTATCATAGGCAATGTGAACAAACACGTAAACGATAAGAACGACTACAATAACCGACAACCTGCACACTTCGACCGGGTTTTAAATACACAAACAAAACACTAACCCGGTGCAGGTGTGTGCAGGCGTGGTTACCAATACACAAACAAGACCCTCCTACTGCACGTGGCGGTCCAACCCATGTGACTCGCGGGAGGTAAGCGTTCCGTGACATGTTATTGTTATCATTCATAAACAATGAAATTTGGAAGACAATCAACTTAGGTAAATAGGTGGATATACCATCAATAGCACAACACAGACATTTAAGCTATGCTGAAGTATTTTAAAAAAGTATATAAAAAGATGTTAGAAAACTAAAGTTACCTAAAGTTAATTGTGTAATGTAAACAATGACTCTGGATCCAGGCTTCAGCTCAAACTCCACCAGGTTCTGGTTCAGTGCAATGATGAGGACCTCCGAGATCTGTGCCGGCAGACACAGCATGACCTTTATGAACCTGCAAGTCCACTGAGGAATCACCCTTCAAACTTGAAACACACACTTCAAATCCGTCTGTTTATGCTTCATTAGCCGATGCAAGAACATCTGGATGGAAGACTGGATTGAGCCATTATGCTGTAATAACAAAATTAATAATAACTCTGCACAGTGCGATTATGTATTATAGGTTAAAGATCAGCTCTTGCAATAATCAGTGACCAGGTTACTACTATTCCACTCCGTATCACCACTAAAGTGATCCCAAATAAACTGAAATGACCAACTACCCTGATAATATAATACACAATTGTTCATTTGACCTGCTCCAGGTCCTCCTCACTCCTTTTCCTGCCCTCTGATTGGTTCTTGCTGGGAAGCAGGAAGAGCTCGGCGGCTGTAGGAATTCCGGGAAACACGGCAACCAGCAACTGCTCGGTGGGAACATCGGCGATCTGTGAGGAGGGAAAGGATGAAGCATGAGGGTGAGATGCAGCGATCACACTGGTAGATGTTTAAGATAAGGCACACTTTAAAAGAGAGCATCTGCTAGTCAGAGCTTTGCTTCATAGGCCGGTTTCAGGCAAGCCCATGCAGTGGTCATTCTTGCAGGCTCTGGGTGTCAGTGTGTGTGGAGCTGTGCACGCTGGTTCAGTACAGCACAGGGCCACCAGCTCACTCAATAAAGTAAGGCTAGAAATTCCTTTCGGGGATCCTGTGTGCTACTGGCATGGTGAGTCAGAACAAAACTGGCATGGTGAGTCAGTCAGCAACTGGCACGGTGAGTCAGAGCGCAACTGTCATGGTGAGTCCGGGTGATTCAATTGAAAGGAGGGGTGAAAGGAGATGGGACAGTCTGGGCAGCAACATGCACAGAAGCCAAAGCTCAATTGGCCATGTTCGTCCATGCTTTGCCTGCAGGAGAGGAGAGCATTTGGGGCGGCACTGAATGGCTAAAGGCCAATTAATGAACGATGCCGTCTTTAGGAGGTTTGGACTGCACGGTCAGAAGCCATTTAACTGCACATCAAGGGCTAAACGCCTGCACAATAAGACACTCTAAAATCCAGAGGGCCAGTTAATGGCAAGTCCACTTGCAAGAAGGCTCGGTGCATTGCAATGAGTCCTTCTCCACTGGGCACAGCCTCAATTTCTAGAGAGGAGTATAACCTGGATAGGTAGGGGCACTGCGATAAGATCGGAACTACCATTTCGGAATAAAGCATACAAGTCAGTCATCACTTTCCAGCGAATGACAAGTCATGACAGGGTAGCATTATTTCTTCACGCAACTAATCAGACTCACTCTCTTATTTCAAATCCCACTAAAACTAAACATCAACATGGCAGTCAAAGAGGTGGGAAATGCGATGACTACGAGAATAAAACCTCCTGAATGTATCATCAGGGTGGCCATTCGTACAGCACTTGAATAGATAACGCCTACGTTGAAAACAGAATCCTCACAGAAGACTTGACCATTAACATGCTGGCAGTTAATCATAAAACATCAACCAAAGAGCACAGCAACGGTGGGGGGAAGAGCCACTGCAACTTCAGAAACCCACGTCAGTTTTGGGGTAGGCACGACCACGCTCGGCTTCTAGCAGGAGTGGTACGAGAGCCCCTCTGCAGCGAGGTGAAATGTGAAAGCAATTACATTGTGCACAGCGGTGTCGGCGTCAGAGTGCTGTCTCGGGCTCTGGAAGATCGCAGTCACCTCCGTAGTAACATGCAGAGCTCTCCCATTATCTGGGAGGCTGGGGGAGGGGGGGAGTAAGAAAAAAAAAGGGCAGCAGGGGAACAGACCAGTAGGAGAGACGAATGAATCCAGGCGATGTGAGTCCCACTGCCCAAAAGCTGCATCGGTGACGGTCGCAGCTGGTGACCGTGATCTCAACCTCCATTACCAGAGCCCTCTATTCACTCCTACGAGGCCCCACTCGCCACGGGGTTACGGGACCGAGAGTCGGATGTCTCGTTCCACCTGTGGTACCGCTGTCCTGATCGTGGCTGATCATCTCGGATCAGTTGCTTGCCCCGCCTTGCCCTGGTGAATGCTACTACACAGCCGGCAAAGGGCTGATCCCAGACAAACTTAATCCATGCGGGCTCAGCGGTGTCTCCCGCTGTTTTGAACAGCCGGAGCTAAAGAGGCGCTGGCTTTGATTATGTGCAGACACCCTTCTGTTTCTCTTCAAGATATCCTGTGCTGTTTACCAGAGTCACTGTGATAGGGAAGGAGAGGATGTGAAAACCGGCCTTTGTCTTTGAAAGAGAAGATAAAGCCACCTTGCTTTGAACTTGCTGTGGAATAATAATCGCTTCACAGGACACATGGGTAAATCCTGTCTTAGGAGGCATGCCCTGGGGATCACGAGGATGAGCAGGGCTAGGGAAATATGAATGTGTGTGTGTGTGTGTATGTTTGTGTGGAGCTCTATATCCTGACCTAGTTCACAGACATCAGACATACATTCCCACACTTGTGGGCGCGAGGCAAGGTAGTCACGTCTCTGTATCTCCTGACTCCTACACAGACTTGAACACACTATGACACATTCCTGAGTACATCTTTTCTCTGGTGTTTCCAATGCCTGCTATTCACCTCGCCGCATATTCAAATTCCACAGGCACTTGTGCGTGTTTGTGTGTGTGTGTGTGTGTGTGTGTGTGTGTGTGTGTGTGTGTGTGTGTGTGTGTGCGCATACATGTGCGTTCGCAATTTAAATGAAAATATACGCATGGTTTGGTTGCGTTACGACGAGCATCTGCAGAATTCATATCTTTCCTTATGACTTCGCGCTCACAGAATCCAATAACATCTCTCACACATCTCTAATTGGCATGAATGTTTTGGTAGGAATCACCCCAGCATGTGTGTGTGTGTGTGTGTGTGTGTGTGTGTGTGTGTGTGTGTGTGTATGGCCCGAGGCAGAAGAGGGAGACAAAGAGCCCTAGGTAGCACAGATACACGCACACGTGGGTTTGGTACTGCATGACTGGCTGGTCGGTGGCACACCTCTCCCGGGGGTGAGCTGTGATGAGCCCTCTCCCGCACGGGGCTCTGGCTCTTCACGCGAGTAGAGTGGCTCGCCCAGCGGCGAAGGCCACAGAGCTCTAGGCAGAGGGGCAAGAGTGCCCTATGACGTCCGCTTTGACCGCGGGAGGGTGAGCCAGGTTTACTCCGTGCGAGTGCTCTTTTCATCATCAAGGCAGGACACATTAGTAATCGCTGGCCTATCTCCGCACTCCTCTGCCCGCCTGCGCCGATAAATTAGCTCATGCCCAATTTGGGGGCAAAGAGAGAGAAGAAGAGACGGAGAGACAGTAGAAGCACAGAGGGGAGAGAGAGAGTGATAAAGAGAGAGAGAAAGCGGGGGTGGGTGGCAGAAAGTCTACAAACCAGAATCGGTGAGATTCAAAATAAATACATAAACTAAAATAAAATCGAAAAAAAAAACAGGAGGAGAGTGAGCAAATGGCACGGGTGGAGCATGCAAATGAGAGCTGAAAAAAAGATCCCCACTCACTTGAAGCAGAGCCTTCTTAATTACCCTGCCCACATCCTGCCTCCACTCTGGGATGTCAGGGTTAGCCTCGTCCAGGTTCGGAGAGAAAGATAAAAGCAGTGATTTGAAGAATTCTGTCACCCAGAGAGAAAGCGGGAGGGAAAAGGATTTAATTCGCCATTGAGCTTCTTCTCTTGAATGATCATTCTCTCTCTCTTTCTCTCTCTCTCTCTTCTCTCTCTCTCTCTCTCTCTCTCTCTCTCTCTCTCTCTCTCTCTCTCTCTCTCTCGTTAGACAGAATATGGCCAGGCTTGTTAAAAACATCATTACTGACAGCCATGGAAAGGTTAGAATTTATTACAGATAGGATTACAGTGTTTAGGAGTTGCTGCATAATAGGTGATTTCGTGCAACTAGCTCCCATAACGAAACACCATAATCACTGTATGTGAAATATTCTGCAACGAGCAGGGTGATGCCACGCAGGAACAATTATTATGGATTTATGCCACACAAAATCTCAAACATTACAAAATGTGTTTTACAGAACCAAAATTTAGCATGTAATGAATGCCAGTGTATGTTACCACGATTGAGCGGTTGATGGTTTATTTGTTAAAATGGCACAAAATGCTGGAAAGCAACTCATGGGTCACCTTGCACGGCGATGGTCTTGGTGTCTTGGAGGATGGAGTTGGCAGATGAGACCTGCACTGTGACCGTGTTCATCCCCTCGGCTGAAAACACATGTGGGATGCTGCCCTCCAGGGTTATCACCGGCTAGATAAGAACAAACAAACAAAAACAAAAAAAACCCAAATGTAATATACAAACAAACTGCACCCGTATGGGATCATAGTGAGTTTCAAAAGGTTTCATAGCGAGTTTCAAAAGGTTTCCATTGTGTATCCTGGAACATCTGTGTTACTAACTGCTGCCTTGACGCTCTTGTTTTACATAACAACCCATGTGTGTGAACTTATTCATCAAAGGATCTGTTGTTTTTTCCTTTTTTCTTCCCCCTTTGCATGCTTTAAGGTGGGATGCAGAAGAATGGCTCAATGTGCCACCTAATAAATGTCTTTTTTATTGCCTGTGACCATGACACACAGTCATACAGACATACAGTCGGTGGGCGTGAATGATGAAGGCACCTAACGACGTATTAAGGCCGCCCATTTACACCAAAGGCGAGCTCTTTGAGAGCCGTTGCTCTGAACTGTGTGCTAGGAGATACCAGGCCATTCCTCATGAAAGCAGCCAGAGCTATGAAGGGAGAAAAATGTGGAAATCTACTTCACACTCCTGTGAAAGGTGTGATGATGCTCGGGTCTGGTGACTGAGGAGACTGCAGGAGGCCATAGTTTAGTGACTGCCTTGGTAACTGTCAGTTGATACCTGCCGGTAAGTTTCCACCCGGGACCGGCGCTGCTCTTTGCCGGTGTAGTTTATCTGCGTTTGCTATGTGCTGTCACGATGTTTCGACACTTCAGCACTCTTCCCCCTTGACAAAAATCCTTTTGCAGTTGTAACCAGGGCTCCTTCCTCTTTGAACCGCTATTAGCCGCGCTGCGAAAGCTTTAAACATGTGAAGCTTCCTCTAGTGCTGTTTACAACGTCTGGGGCCTCTGACTGTGAGAGAGCGGTCAGGGAAAGTGCCCCATGGGTGGTGACACTCATGCTAGGGTCCAGGCTGCGCGAGCAAGGACCAAATCCACATTTGGGTGTGTCTGTTGGTCAAACGCTGAACTCGAAACCTGACCTCTTGTACGTTGTTGCCAAAATTGCTGTGGTGGAATTGGTTTAATAATGCACAAAGCTGTATAAGCACAACAAAAGGCATGTGTGCCTTTTCCTTCATCAAACAGAACCTACAGCATGATAAAATGACAACACTGAATTGTTTATGTACAGCAAAGTCCTGCCCGTCTGCACAGTCATTTAAAGGGGGGAAAAAATCTATTTTTTCCCTTTCATTTAGTGTGTTATATAACTTTTCTGCATGTAAACAGTCTGCAAAGTTACAAAGCTCAGTGTAGTTGCCAGAGTAAGTATTCCCCCAAAGTAACTACTTTTCTCAGCTGCCTGCAATGCCTCACTGAAATTTGAGCCATTTCCTTTGTCACAAGATGATGTAATCACATAATACTTTCCATATCTCCTGCCTACTGCAAGCTTGGCACGCCCTCACACAACACATAGCAAGTACTGGAGGCCAGAAGGAGTTTGATCAGTTTTGTAGCCAAGTTGAGAAGATGTTGCGTTTTGTGTTGTGAGGGGAACTCTCCTTCGCATGCTCTGCCAAAGATAGAACCACAAAGAAGACAGTAATTTAAATTATTCTATTAATTTTTCACCACTGTTCTCCCGACTTAGCTGTAGACTTCTCGGCTAAAGAGGCTAACTTGACTAATCTCAGTGTGTTAGACTAATCTCAGTCTGTTACAATGGTTTTGCTAATCAGCTGCAAGCCCACTTTTACCAAAATTGTGTGGAAATATGGCAATGTTGTTTTTTTATATATATATTACTAAGTATCGAAGAGTCCAAGTGTGTATGTGAATTTATGATTACAAACTGTAATGTCACGGTCACAATCCATAGTTGCGGGACCACGAACAGCTGGGAAACCACCAGACACTGTAATGATTTCTAAGGCAAAGTACAGCTTGAAAATAAATTGTGCCCCAAAAAACAACATTTACATTTACCCAAAGCTAATTACAATTATGTCTGAATGCAAGGGCTATGCTCAGGGGCCCAGAAGTGGCAATTTGACAGGGGTGGGGCTTGAAACAGCTACCTTCTTATTATTAGTCAAATAACTTAACCACTGAGCTACCACAGCCAAAACAAGACAAAATAGTTTACCTTTCAGTCTAAACCTTCTTCATTTATTAACTGAATGATAATTTATTGTCATTGAAAAAACTAACAAAGCGCAGCCTGCTAGACAGTGACAGAACATGTACGGGCAGAACTGCTCTAGTGGTTGACCAATCAGAAAAGAGTGGGTGAGTTTTTCAGATAGAGAATGAGATGTGGCCCAAAAATAGAATAAAAATGAACACTGAAACTGAGCATAATAGGTCCCCTTTGAGCAAGGCTTCTGAAAATCTTTTTGAACATCTCTTTAAGCCCATTTACCACCGGAAGGCTGGATAGTAAAAGACAAAGAGTGACATAGAAGAATGTTGACTGCCATCCTTAACTCATACTAGAGGCCTCTGACGTAGCAAGACCAACAAAGCGAGGCAGCAAATTGCTGATTAGGAGAGAGCTCTTCATACCTCAGTGCTGTTGCCCAGCCACCAGAAGTAGGTGAGAGTTCTACAGTGAGAGGGCCAGACCACAGCTGTCAAATTCACCTCCTTGTTCTTAATGACCACAAATGGGGCCAGCAACTGAACGTGTTCCACTGGACCTGGAACATACACATGCACACATGCATGCACATAAGTAGATGTATGTGCTGTACAGCAGAACATACACAAGAAGCTGAAGCCTTTCTTTCTCTCTCTCTCTCTCTCTCTCTCTCT
This sequence comes from Electrophorus electricus, assembly GCF_041902795.1. Classification (NCBI taxonomy): domain Eukaryota; kingdom Metazoa; phylum Chordata; class Actinopteri; order Gymnotiformes; family Gymnotidae; genus Electrophorus; species Electrophorus electricus. The sequence goes on along the minus strand of NC_137514.1, from coordinate 11,770,332 downwards.
CTCTCTCTCTCTCTCTCTCTCTCTCTCTCTCTCTCACACACACACACACACACAAACACACACACACACACACACACACACACTTCATACAGGGAACAAGCCTTCATATCAATAAAAACATTTGGTTTCTTTTAGACTGTACAGATATTGGGAGTCCAGGTCAAATCCTCCTGGCTTAGCTCAGCTCAACCCCAGCATTTGCTTCCCACCCTGTTGCTGTGCCAAGATGTGACACACTTGAATGTTCAAATCTGCAGCGTATTCAGACTGGCACTGTGCTGGAGGCAGCACAATGAAATCAGCACACATAGGACCACATCGTGTTCTCAGCTTGCAAAAACTCCATTATCTTCAACTCAGAAGTGGTCTCACCCTGGAGACAAACCTATTTGACTTATTTATCTGCATTTACTATATTTAATTTTTATTTTAATTAATTGATTTTGTATTTTATCATTCCTTTTTTAAATCCTTGACAAAGATAACAGGTGTAATTGGCTTTATTATTCTTCTGCGTCTGTGTAAAACACTTTGAACTGTAACTCTACGTGATTAGTGCTCTGCTAATAAACTTGCCTTTAACTACACTCCTGTTTACCAAACCTGATGTTTCACCTGAACACAAGGTCACTCAACTTACATGTGTCAAGCACAGGGACCAAATCCACTTTAAACTTTACAACTGCTCCACAGTAAGACGGTATCATACGTGCTGTAGTCTTAACTCTCTGAGGTCAAAGTCATTCTTGCTTGACTTTGGTTGTGGCAAAATGAGAGAGACTACAGACTTTTTTTTTTTTACAGTGACTCCTTTCCTAGCGAGAAGGAAACGTCTGCATGCTTGCATCACAATAAAAGGAACATTTCGACATGAGGATCTTACCATGCATGAGAAGTCATTTGTTCTACCAAGCTTTCACTTAAAAGACTAAAAGAGCAAATTAAAGCTTGCTTCTGTGAACTGAGATAAAAGTTAAGGATTTGGCCCAGCCGCGGCAGGATTCGTCTGAAGTAGCATTTCTGGTGGTTCACCAGAACAGCCAGTTAGGCCGGCTCGCCTTCTGCTTTCACTCAGGGACCTGCGTTCTAAATGCAGACTCGAGCCTCCCTTCTGTAATCTACCTACGGTCACAGATGACAGGAGCAACATTTCGAAAGCATAAACAGTCCCCGAGGGTGCGACGAGGAAAAGTAAAAGAGTCATCCTCCCAGTCACCGAGGGAGAGTTTTGGTGCTGCGAGCGCAGGAGCGCTCTGACACGCTTAAAAGCGCCAGGATTGTTTTTATTGACAATGGCATGCGCATTGCACATTGAATAAGACTAAACAGGAACAGGAAAGTAAACAGGGACAGTGCAGAATTATATAATCAACTTTTATTTATTTATGTATGAGATGTTTGCGTTGCCATCCTATTACTTTTCATTTTCTTTATCCTTGTGTGTGTGTATGTGTGTGTGTGTGTGTGTGTGTGTGTGTGTGTGTGTGTGTGTGCGTGCGCAAGTGTGCAACACCTACAGGTGACATGCAGGTACAGCGAGGTGCTGTCGTAGCCCAGGCTGTTCTCGGCGAGGGCAGAGACGCGGAAGATTCCAGCGCTGCGGTACACATGCTTGATGCCGTCTTCTGTCCAGCTGAGGTTGGAGTAAGACACCGCCGTGCCGTCACCGAAGTCCAGCTGAATGTTGGTCCTCAACGAGTCGCCCTGCAGAGGGCACATGCGCCAGGCTAAGCACCGACCCCACACAGTAGAAAGTGACCCAGGCCTCACACGTGCGGGAAGGCTTACCACCGGGCTTAAGCCAGTATGAGCTTCATACCCTGGTCCAGATGACAGAGCACTGGCTAACTGGCCAGTTGTCACGTGAGGGTCACGCACATCAGACTGGGGGGAAATGGCAAAATGGAGGGGTCATTTCAGGGGTCCAACCACTGGGATTGGCTGGCGTAAGTGGACCGAGGAACACTGAACAGCACCTAGTAAAAAAACTCTTTCAGTAGGCCAAACCTAAAAAATCTGTTTCGGCGGGCCAAACCTAACTTCTTTTAAGCCATTTTGTATGTGTTTTTCCCTCAAGCCATTTTTTTACCCACACTTCTTTCACAGCTCCAGCAAAACTACACCAACATTGGGTGAGCTGAGCTGCAAAAGTGGGGCTTGGTGTACGGGTCAGTGGTGTACTCCTGTCCTCTAATGCAACGTGACAGTGGAGAAGTCAGCAAGCTGACTGCTCCCGCTCACACCACGGCACGCTGTTGGGCTCATCTTCTCAGACCGCTGTCAGAGTGACATGGCAGTACACCACAGGACTGCTCGAGAGGACAATTAACACGTCTCGCGGCTGCAGATGTGAGACTCACCGAGGCTCTCACTGAGTGTCCTGGAGTACGCATTTACGCACGCAGACATTGCATTACACATCACACACATACACACACGAGTGTGCATAACACATATGCATGCACACACACACACACACACACACACACACACACACACACACACACACACACACACACATGCACGCATACACACACACACACACATGCACACCTACACACACTTACCTATTAGCCACATACCTAGACCTACAAGCTAAAAAACCTCATTTGTATTGTAATATTCTGCTTGCAATTGTGTGCAAGTGTGTGTGTGTGTGCTTGTGTTGTGAAAGAGATAGAGAAGGATCATCACCTGCTACTATCTCTGCAAGCCCATGTCTGTTTTACCCACAGTCCTCTAGGTGTTACATCTAGCACCATGTGCGTCCTATGCTGTGTTGACGACTGCAGCTGCCACCCATTCCAAATGTGTGTGTGTGCGTTTGACTATGCGTGGGCGTGTACATGTATGTTTACACGCGATACTCCCAAATCCGCGCTTATCCTTCCCAGAAATCCCTTGCTCTGTCTCCCTCTCCTTGCCGCACTGGGATATTAATTTGTGACAGCACGGTTGGGGGGGGAGGTAAGAAGAGATGTGCGGTTATGTTGAGTTAGGCAAGCCCTTTACACGCCTGCCGCTTCCAGGAGCCTCCGGGTCTTCCTGGACATTTCACGCCACCCTGCCTGGGAAAATCTCAACCACCCCAACAAATAAGCCCACGGGGTAACTGCATGCACTAGCTGGCAGCGTGCTGGGCGAGCAAAACGAGGGGCATTGGCAGGGCCTTGTCCGTGCGTGTGTGTGCGCGTGTGCATGTGCGTGTGTGTGCATGTGCATGCGCGTGTGTGTGCGTGTGCATGTGTGCGTGTGTGTCAGAGAGAAAGAGAGGTAGACAGAGGGAGAGAGAGAGAGAGAGAGAGAGAGAGAGAAAAGGAAGCTACTGAATAACAGTCAGGAGTCAGTATAAAGTCAGTCTCAGGCTATTCCCTGACACCAGTCCAGATATCACTGTCTCACCAGTTTGGTTGCCTGACTGCCTTTGTCATGGATTTTTCTCCCAGGACAACCCACAACCTCTAAAACTGCACGTCCTGCTTTCTTAAAGCCCTGACTGCACTCCCACAAGTCATCTGTTGGCCACATTAAACATTTAGGGCCCTTCACATTGCCCAAAATCTCCCGATCACTGGGCTTCATGAATATAAATTAATGTCAAATTTATCGGGAGGATTTCCAGAGTCCTCGCAGAAAATTCCTAGTGCTGACTCTCTCCTTCTCTCTCTCCCTCTCTCACTCTCTCTCTGTCTCTCCCCCCTCATCTATCTCTCTTAATGAAGGGAATAAGCCCTCATTTCCTCATTTCATCACAGCTGTAATGTGGCAACTGTGGCACAGCAAAACCCCCCTGGATGAACGCACTCACCTGCCGCAGGACTGTATATACTTAAGTGTGTGTGTGTGTGTGTGTGTGTGTGTGTGTGTATCAGTGGGAAGCCTTCAGTCTGCGGGAGGCTTGGCTGCCTCCCTGCTGCTCAACACCCGCCGGGCACAAAAACACGGCCGGGCCCAGACAGGAAGCTGCATCTAGAAAGTTCCCCAGCCTGGGTGGAGCTGCGTCCTAGTGTAGACAACGCTGCCTGAGGGCGAGCGCTACGCCTTGTGAGCGAAAATGTAATTAAGATGATCTATTCTCCAGCGCCAGCCTGAGCTGCTGTTTGTTTTCGTTTAACAGTAGGAGCTACCATCGTCGGTTCTTGGCGAGCAGGTGTGCTAGAGGCACTGCAGGATGATAAATGTTTACTTAGTCGAGGGTCAGTGCTGATGAAGCTCTGTTTTGGAGCAGAGAGGAAAACTCCTCCCAAATGGTCCCTTGCCAGATTTGCGATCTAAACAGTAAACACTGTGGTCATTGTTTTTCATGTTCTTGTTCTTGTTTTGTTTTAACATTTGATGCATTTAAAGGGAGTATACTTCAAAGCCTGAATTCTTGAAGACTGGACAGGGACTAAAAATCACTACCCAACCCTCAACCTTTGCGGGCTACCTTTAATACTAATAATAACAATAAGCCTAAGTTTTGTTTAATTTGAATAAAGCAGAGAGAAAAAAAATACAGATTATAAGGGCAGCAAACTGAGAAGATGATCTGTATTTAATATATACAAGTTTAGTTGCAGTGTGATCAGTTTACACTGATGTTGATGAGTTCAAGTGGGTAAGTCTCAAGTCTAAAATAATAAAATAAAAAAAAATTAAAAATAAAATGTTAAGTTTTCTGTGTCCAGAATGGAAAGCGGAAGAGAGTGTCATGGTGTGCAGAGCTGAAGGGTGACGTATGTCAGTAAGCAGGAGGGAGCAAGACCATTCTGTGCTTCCCATGTGATCATAAGAAGTTTGAACTGAATACATGTAGTTATAGAAAGCCAGAGTATCTGCATGAGAACAGGAGTAATGTGTGTAGCTCCCTTTGTATGGGTGATTTGTTGACTTCACAAATGTGGTCCGCACTGCAAATTATTGAGGGATTTCAACTCCCTGGTCCTAGTTTCTGCTTGGCATCGCCTACCATCCTTGCTGGGGTTTCATGCAGCTGTCCTGTGGTGCTACATAACCATGCCTACAGTAGCCCCGCCCCCTGGTAGACATCCCATGTCTACTGTTGCCCCTCCCCTTGGCAGACATACCTCTTCCAGCTGCACCACGAAGGTGACGTTGCTGCCCAGGTTGGCCGTGAGTTTGCCCTCACGTGTCCCCAGCTGCAGCCCCCGCGGCGGGCGCTCGGGGCAGACCTGCTTGCGGGCCAAGTACATCTCCTTCACCCCTTTGGTGCAGTTGTTTGCCACCACTTTCCGGTAGCTGCCAAGCAACGAGATTGCCGTCGCACGTTATCGCCTGCAGCAATACCCCTCCCCAACTTCAGCATCGCCATCGCAGTCACCACTGAAGTGGTGTGGAGGTCGAGCTGAATGATCATGTTCCCGCGAAGTGTAAAAGCATTTCCATACTCTATTCAGCGGCCACAGTTAAAAGCTCACAAAGAGTCACTGCACTGGATATGTGCCCAACAAAAGATTACTGCTGAAGACTCACTTTACTGCTGAAGACTCACATCACTTCTGTAGCTCTTTCTCATCTAACATAGAACTTCACATTAACACAACATGGAACAGAAACTGTAATGCTTTTCTGTATCTAAATGTATGTGCGTGTGTGTGTGCATGGGCAGTTGTGTGTGTGTGCACGCATGTTTGTGTGCACTTGTGCGTGTAAGGCTCACCCTGTGCTGTTGAGGTAGTTCTGGCCGTGGCTGCAGCTCGCAGACACAGTGGCAGGGTTGAACCAGAACGCAGCAAGGCAGGTTCCAGCGCCGCGCCGCTCGTAGCCGTAGTCGCTGTGATACACACACAAACCCATGCAAGCCATGCCATTGCATACTGCCATTTCTCATAAGCCAATCCATCCATCCCTCCACTGTAAGCTGTACAGGCAATTAACACTTTATCACAACAGTTATTAAATTAAACAACTCAAGTTTTTACACTTCCACTTATAGACAAATACGGGCACTTGGTTTGTATGTCTGGCTACTTCGCACTCTCTTCCCTCTAGGAAGACAATCTGTTCATGCAGCGTTCTATTCCTAGACCAACCCATCAACCTGCTCACCCGTGCTTGCATGTACAGCATCTGTACTTTGTTGGTCTGTACCCACATTGTCGATATACACGTCCCACACCAAGACTTCTTCCTGAATCTCCGTGGTCCTTTGGCAGATTTGCTCTGTTCTCGGACCAGTGCCTCATGCTCATGGCCTAAGCAGAGTTCACACAAGGCCTTCCTCGGGTCATGTCCTTTCCTCTGATATACCCACTTTGGCAGGCCATAAAGGAAGAAAGCAGCTACCTGTTTGGTAGCTAGGAAGGTTTAATAGCAACGGGACCAGCGAGGTTTATACGTGGCCGAAAAACATAGCGTTCACCTGCTCCCCGCACAGTAATATTACAACTCATACAAATGAATAATTTTTTTATACTTAATGCAATGGCAGTGTTCAATGGTACAATGTCCAATGCCACGATTTCCATTAAGCTGATAATGGAAAGAAAATGAAACCATGCTTTTCTCATGGCGGCCTCCATTCAAAACAAAGTGACACGCATATTTATCAGGCTTACAGAATAATCCACATGGGCTCGATATATCGGACCTATTAGTTAACGCGTCCATCGGCATTATTACAGCCAAACGTTTCGCTAATCACCTTTTATCCACTTCAAAGTCAATTAAAAGTTCTGGCCAATTTAATTGGAAATTCCACGAAATTAGTTTGTTTCCTTGCAGTGTGTTTATATCATAAAATGGCAAGGAATGTGCTGATGAGGTGTGTCAATCCTACCGATGAGAGGAAAAAAAGGAAAAATAAATAAAAAACAACACTGGACTAGCGGAGAGGCTAATGGATTCACATTAAAATGCTGTGGTTTGACCTTGTACAGGGAGAATTAACAAAAAAATGTGACAATGCCCTGTGCTCAAAGAAAAAAAAAGAAAAAACAAAGCAAAAATGCTGCAGCTGAATGGAATTTGCATACAAATGAAATCTGTTTGACAGCTCGCTTTTCCTGCGTTTCTACGCCATGGTCGACATGAGGAAACACACGCATCAAAGTCGCAACAACGATTTCCTGCCTGTCCGGCAAAAGGGAATAACACGGAGAGCGACGTGGCAAATGAGCGAGGTGTTGCACTTTTCTCATGTATGGACAAATTAAGTTTGTGCGTAAGGTTTTTAAACGTTATGATGAATGACTTTCTGAACTCGTGGCTACATTCACCACTGGACAACTTTTCCTAAAGGTTAAACAAGCCTTACATGACAAATGCAGCTCTTTTACATAGAATCCATTGCTGAACATGTTCATAAATGCCTATTACTTTATTATAAAATAGTAGTCACATTGTAATAACAAAATATTACTGATTTTATTTGCACTTAATCCTGCAAAAAATACTTTTTAGTAAGTCTCTATCACTTAAAATCCCCAGGGTCTGTAGACACAGTCTACTGTAAGATTCAGCAGTTTATCTATTAAGCTTTTGACAGAAGCTATGTTAAAGTTGAGCTGCTTGGTTTAACACAAACCCCTGTGCAGGGATAAAGTCAATACAAGTCTTTACTTCTCAGACGTCCTCTGTCTGCACAAAAACCACACCGAGGATGAGGCAGTATTCGTGATTCCAGAATGTACCGGCAAAACGCTGTCAGTTCGGACTCACCACTCAAAATCATGGGCCCTGCAGATACACGGCTCAGCTGACAGGATCCTGGAGGACTCCCTTCCCAGCATGCAGTAGTTACCTGGACGCCTTTTCATGTAGATCTGCTTCTGGCCCATGACGCATGGCTCACCCTGAAGGAAAGTGTCAAGAATGAGGCCAAATGAATAATACCAGGCCATTATGGAGGATTATTGTGGCTCCACTGGAAGCTTTTAATTGACTGGCTGGTGCATCAATCACAGAGATTCAAACAGAGTTTTGACAGGCACATTTATCTCCTACAAGATAAAATATAAGATTTTCTCAATTTTAAAAAGCAGATTCATCGTTTGGCGGCCTTCCTGGGTTTGCCAGAGGTCCAAAGGAGGCGTGCACCCATCACAACTACAGCATTCTCCTCTGCAGGAGGTCAGTGATATATAGTGCCATACAGAGAGCCACAGTTTCGAATGCAGAAACATCTGTACTATGGAAATGTGGATAAATGTGGATAAAGGTGGCATTGCCATCATTTCTGTCTGAAACACTTCAGCCGGCTGACGTCCATAGGGACGTCTTAAACTAGGGGGTTCACCTTAAATCTCCTAAAATGTTCTAAAGTGATGTTTCAGATCCAAACCTTCTCTCACCTGATTATGCAGGTGCCATGTTTGGTAGTCTCCTTCAGTGCACTGTTTGGTGAACAAGGATTTGTAGTCAATTTTGATCAGCTGCCACTCTGAGCGGTCACTGAAGTGTCCGAAAAATCTGTTGACGTACAAACATTAGTCAAAGTTGTTTTAATTAACTTTCCCCACTAATGGGGCATTAGGAAACATCTGTCTTATCTGGCTTAACATCTGTCTTATCTTGCTTTGGTTTATCTGGCTTTTCAGCAGAGTTTTAGGAATAGTAGTAAGAATGTGGGAAAGTAATTAGAGAGTAAATGTTTATGGTGTTTTGCTCACTTACGTCAATACTTGGCTCTCCGATCCCGGCTCGACCAGCACGCCGTCCACGTACAGTGGCATGGCCGAGAAGCTGTGGCGAGTCCACTGTCTCCCCTCATCAAAGCTGATCCTGGAACAGCCATCACAAGAGACCGAAATTTTAGGAAGTGGAGGAACCCGGCGCTCCCCCCGTGACTCACAGCGCATACGCTATGAGTGCCAAATCGCACATTAGCTCGTTTAGCTTGGGGAAGTGAATGTCAAAGTGTAGAAAGAATAGTTACCTAAAGGCTTTTCTATAAAGCAAGGGTGGAAGAAAAAAAAATGGGGGAGGAATTTAAACACAAGCAAATTTCAAAGCAGGCAAATTTTAAAAAAGTTCTCATGTAAATGTTTGGAACCAGGAACCAGATCAAAAAGGTGGTACGCCTCGTACGCCAGTGACGACCACAGGGGAGAAGAAGAAAAGCAAGACTTTGTGTGCACATGGGTTGGGGCGAAGGCGGGGGGCACACCACACAAAAAACTTTTTCTGACAGCACATCAGTTCCACCTGAGAGGTCCTAAGAGTGGAGTAGCTTGTGCGACAATGATGAAATGAATTGAAGAGGCACAGCAAAGTTTCCTTGTCAAAACATGTGGGTGACCCTCCCCCTCCCCACCAGCTGAGTATATAAGTGGGAGTCTGAGCACTGACACATAGCCTATCCATTACCAGCGGCACACACGGCTGGTATGGGGTTTGAAAAGCGCGCTGGCGGGCAGGGAGGCGATTGCTTTCGACAGATGTGACCAGGCTCGACTAGCTTGCTTGGCTTGCTTAAGAGAAACAGAAATGAAGATTGCACACCCCACTGATCCTGAAGCTAATGCCGGAAACGCTCTCGGCGATAAGGGAAGAAAAACACACAAGCACACACAAGCATGCGATCACACACACACACACACACACACACACACACACACATAAAGAGACAGGAGGATTACCCAGCACTGAAGCAGAGCTAGGGAGATCTAATTTTAAGAGGGAACCAGTGTGGTAACTCAAGGGGATAAGTGGGAAGTTTTAACATGGAACACTGCCAGTGTTCAGTGTGGAACAGATTCAGATCCTGTTTTTGGAAAGCCCTGTGCTGTTCTTCTTTTCCCTGCAATCTCTTGATTGTTTGCTGATCGACAGGCAGAGATTATCGGAAGAGGCGTACGTTCATGTGTCACATTTCAGCATGTATGATATAAACGTTAACGCTTCGTGCAAATGTAAGAAAGCGCTATAAAGAAATGAGATTTGCGGCCAGGGAAAATGCAGACGGCGGTCTGGGTCCAGTCCGGGTCTGATCCGGGTCAAGTTGCTAGCTGGCACGTACCAGAGGTGCCTGACGGGGGCGGCGGGCTGCGCGACAGCCAGCAAAGCTCCTCCTTCATCCAGGAACCAGACGTTGTGCTCCTCTTCAAAGATCTGCAGCGAGAGTCAGAGTCTCACGACGACTGAACGTCCCCCGCCTGGCCCCCTGCCTGAGCAATGGGTGCCAGAGGGATCGTCCAACGTCGAGCCACAGTGGCGAGAGCCGTGCCCCCACTGACCCCGCTCCGGCAGTCCCCTGGAACCTCTATTTCTTTCCGGCTGGTTCACAGACGAGTGAAGCAGATTGTGTTAGAGCGGCAGACGCATGAAACCCTACAGATCACTGGAGGACTCCTGGCAGCAATTCAATATTATTGTTCTACATGAACACGCTGAACTAAACTCAGTCGCAGCTTGGCCTCATATAAACTGCGTAAATCTCCCATATACCCCTATGACGGCATGCGATGTGACTCTGTTAGTGCGGCTGTCTTGCTCATTTAAGCCAGAAATGTATCAGGTTGCTGGTTCGGGTCAACATACGTGTCTCCAGGTGTTGCCTGCATCCGAGGATACAAACATGCCGACATTATTGTAGGAGAGCTCGGAGCCAATATTTCCTGAGGAACAATGCAAAGACAAGAAAAGGCAACATTCATAACCTCCTCAAAAGAAATGGAATAGCAGACAATAACAACAGCATGATAAATAATGAGCTTGTTGTTGTAAGTACTGGGAAGATTTACAGATTTCTCAAACGCCTTATATCTGAACGTTTGAATGCATGGCCCGGACACAGCAACAAACCGAAAATCTGCCCAGCAAATTGTTATTGAGGTGTGATGGTCAGTTCAGTGAAACTATCAGATCCTGATGCATTTACAGGAACATAGACAGCTGGGATTGGGACTGCTTCCACAGGCATCAGGGATTGGGACTATTTACACACGCACCTGGGACTGAGACTACACTGTGTATCTCCATAGCTTGGTTCACATTTTACATGATGCTTCCTGTCTTACACAGACATACACAGAACACCCACACCTAACATGAATGATAATTTTCACATCCCTAATTGGTTGCATAGATGACTGAACCGTGTGTGTGTGTGTATGTGTGTGTTTGTGTGCATGTTTTTGTGTGTGCGTGTGTGTGTTTGTGTTTGTACAGAGCGGGGGAGAGCAGACAGGACTGCATGCCTTGCCTTTCAGGCGCGCTTTCCCACAGCTTAATGGGATTTCCCTAAGTGATCGATTGTGCTCAAGGCCGCTCATTTCAAATCATCCGCTCATCGCTGGGGCTTAAGAAAACACGCCAGTGTAACAGTGCTATCGACCAACATAAGTGCGGGAAATTCTGCATTTCCATCAGGTATTTCCCTGATTTGTTTTGTGCTCTCTCACTACTTCTTTCTCTCTCTCTCTCTCTCTCTTTCTCTCTCTCACACACGCACAAGCACAACTTTGTTTTTACCTGTGGCGACAATGACTCCAGGCACAGAGCTCTTGGTGGTTATGCTCCCAGACAGGTAGGGGTTTTCTGACATCTGCAGTTGTAGGTGCAGCGAACAAAATGGCTGAACAGAAAAAAAATGACACATACACCATTAGCCACGGTGAAGCTATTACATGGCTGTCCGTCTGATTTTTTTTTGCACCAACGGGACACTGCAGGTGATAAACAAGTGTGATCCCTCAGAAAAAACAAACAAACAAAAAAAACACAACCACATGGAAATATCTGTCTGAAATACAATGACTACTATGATAGTGCCAACTGTATGTACTGGCATAGTTCAGCTTGAGTATTCTGTCTTAAACCAAAAACCATTCAAAAGGTACCATGTACCATTTCGAGATTTTTACATTGTGACAGATATTACAACATGTCTTTATAACATATCTAAATAACTAAATAAATTCAATTTAAGATCATCTTGCTTGGATTATTGCCATCTGCCTTGTTTAAGTATTAGTGACTGTTACTAAGCTTTTTTTGCAGTTAGTTCAGAATGCAACTGCGATTCACTATCTTGTCACTGGCATCAAGAAAACAAATCTTATCATCCAAGTTGTAGCCTCTCTCCACTGGCCTCCTGTCCATTATAGGATCCAATTCTAGATTCTTTGATTTGTTCTTAAAGATCCTAATGAGCAAGCCCCTCCCACTCACTGACATGCTCCTCCCTTACTCAGCAGTGTATTGGGCAGGCTCCGCCCTGTCACTGATATGCTCCTCCCTTACTCAGCAGTCTAATGGTTCACAATGAGTGAATTTTCTTGCTAACTTACTGATCCAAAAATGAAAAAGTGCACATTGAGACATCATGCATCTCTATACTCAACTTCTTTAAGCTCCATCCAGAAATCTGCAGCGCTACTAACTGATCATTCTAGTACAATCCAGTGACAAGAATGTTGCTATTAATGGCGTCCTTTACAAACACCGTTTACAGCATGGGCAGGTCTGCTATACATGCCCCGGTGTGTCTCCCCTGGCCAAAGTGCACTGGTGAATTAATCCCATTTAAAGTGCCTTCCGCAAAGCCTCCTGCTCTTATTGTGAGTGCTAATTGCCTTTTACGCTCATTAGCGACAATGACAGCGGTAGGATTTTGGCATTAGCGCAGAAAAGCTTGCTCTCCCGGGGGCCCTCCTCCGAGACAAAAAAGACAATTATGCCGGCGCGTGCTCTGCGGCCTAGCATCGCCTTTCATCTATCCCGACGGCCGACGTGACATTGATGCAAGGACAGACAGGACGGCAGGACTTAGAAGCAGTAATCAAAAGCGTTATAGACCTCTAATTAGGGTGTCCGATGAACCCATTTGAGTTTGCCAGCGTTCCGGCTCCAGATATTCCCACTCTCTCTCTCAGCATCTCTCAAAGGATTTCTACGGCCCAAAACACCAGTACTGCTAACAGCAAGAAAGACATGTCGCTAATTGGTCTCGGCCGGTTTTCAGCCATTGTTAGCTCTGTTAGTAGTCTCAGGTGAATGATTCCTTCAAAGCAAGGGTGGCCAACTCTGGAAACCAACCACTTTGGTGGCTTACCTCTTCTAAATACTAAATACCTGCTAGGCTTGGTATTTAACTGGTGAGTTTGAGGTGCGTTCAGGTGCATTCAAGCAATGAAATCACCAAACCCTGCAGGACTCTGGCCCTCCAGGACTGGAGCTGGTCACCCATGCTTTAAAACGTGTCAAGTTCTTCCCAAAGCTGCTGCCAAACCGATTGTAAATGCTTTCTGCTGTACCCAGAAAACGTCTTCCTTCCTTTTGAAATGACAAATGTAAAAGGTACCTGAGTTATCTTAACTTGTCTAACACTTTTTTTTCTGATTGTGTGCCATCAAGCATGATGTCTTTCATCAAATCCTTCAGGGACTGAGCATTGTTTTAATTACATTGTATTTTGTCTTAATAAACTACACTTGCAACTTAATGGGGATTTAATGAGGAATAAAACTTTTTGAAAAATATGCTGTCATAATGAGACAGAGATTCTCCTCTCACGTTTTAACTACGAAGCAGTGTCACAGCTGAGTGCAGGCTTTACCATTTACATAAAAATGACAGCTCTCCCCAAAACACTGGGAGCATCCTACACCTCTAGGCTTAGATAATGATTTCCCTCTTTTTTTGTTTTTCTCTTTCAATTGTTAGACAAATTGTCCATTTATTCATTCATTTGCTCATTTCTATTGACTTTCTTTTCATTCTTTCTGTCGTTTGTCGGCTTTCTTGCTTTCACTTTCTTCCTGTTTTCCTTTCTTTCTCACCAGCACACAGTGAATGTCATTCCCCTCCAGGTCCTTAGAGGGCGCCTGCAGCATCCTCCAGTCCCTCCCCTTGTTGTAGGTGATGTACGTCTTCACCTGGTTCTCCACCTTCCGGTTAGCGATCAGCATGCCTTTGATTCCTGCTACCTAGAGGGGGAGAAAAGTGGCTAGCATTAGCCAGGGAGACTGACGCCAGTGCATGCTATGCTCTGCGCTTGCTCTGGTTTCAATCACCAAGCCCCTTCTCTTGTGCCGAGCAAGATTACACCATTACCGGCCCTCATTAATGGGCACCATCGCTGATGTCACTCCCATCTCCCCCAAACACTGCTGCGACGGTGGTGCCACTCCAATTCTCAGCTTTCCGAGCTCCGATCGTCTCGTCACTCCATTCCCCCTTTCAAGCAAGTCCAAAGTTAGCAGCAGGAGCAAGAGGAGGAGCGGGAGGTGAGTGGGGCCCAGGGACCGTTGTCGTTGCCGTGGCACCGCCGACTGCCTGGATAAGTGGCACTAATAGGCGACACTTTTGACAGCACGGCACCAGCAGGTCGGACAGGCATGGGTAACGAGCGCCCCCAACCCACCACCCCTCCCCCCTCCCCACCGGGTGCCCTCGTCAATCACCAAGGTGATTATCCGTCACCCTCCCCACACCCCCACTGCCCTGTTCCCGGGCCCCTCGGGGGAAGCACGGCTCGGCGAGGCATCGCGGGCTGGCAGAGTGGATCCGATGTGATACTGTCGGGAAACGGTGTTACACTGTTAAAAAGCATGCAGCCATCACCGTGGGAACCGCGTCGCATTCAGTAAGACTGTTAGATTAACATGCTCAGCCAGCATGGACACAGCAAGGTTGAGGAAGGGGGTGGGGTGTGCGAAAATAGTCACGCGTCGCTTTCCAACAGGAAAATGGAATTTTCCTGAATGATGACCTCGTCGCAGGCCTCTCCTGCCTGCACAAACACCAGGGGAGGAGGGCTGTCTTCATTCACAACAGAAACTTTTACTTCATTAGAACATCTCACAAAAGGCTGCTGAATTAATGCAAGCACTAAGAGGCAAATGGGAATATATTCTACAATTATCATTTATTTATTATTTACTGTAATTTACACATTTACGTGTTTTTTTGTTTGTTTGTTTTCCTTTTACTGACATGAGGTGATACTTTTTTTCAGCTTTTTTATGTCCTGAGACATAATCATAAGTGCAGATGGAAAACAAGATAATTAATGTTCCTTAAAAACGTCCTTATAAAAATATAATGTTTTGTTTTTTGATTTCAGCTGGATTTCATTTGCATGGTAATCAGTGGTTGGTGATAGGGTACCATCAACAAAGGTAAAGGAGTCTCCTCCCAGAATTGTCCGAACCATCCTCATCTTCAGCAAGTAATTTTGCTGAAACATGCACAAAAAAAAAACCCATGACCAGTTCCTTCTCCCCCAGATCGATAAAAAGATAAATATGACAAATGGCCAGTTGGGGGTCTGCTAATGAAGAGTGCTGCTGCCTATTAGCAGTATGGATGTGCTGCTGGTTCACTCTTGGCAAGGCAAGTCCTCTTTGGGCCACCATTGGAAGAGGCGTCTCAGCCCCCTGCCTCAG